>NC_062229.1:17773581-17836618 GCF_902686445.1 Sciurus carolinensis
TAGTTGTGATGGTTCCAGATGACTGAGATGGAAGGGTAGGGAACTCTTGACAGACAGTGGCAGTAAGAGAAGTCAGTTTCTACAAGGAAGGGCAGAGTTCCTCAGAACCCGGCTCCAGCAGAGAGAGGAAGCAAGCTGAGAGGGGGAGACGTCAAGAGGCACAGGAGCTGGCTGCACAGACTGCTCTAAGTGAGGGGCTCTCTCACTGCAATGTCCCCACCTGGGCCACCAAGGCTGGTCCTGTGAGTGCTGTGCTGCCTCCTACCTGCTCCCACATCAGCACCCCAGCGGTGGTGAGCTCCTGCTCTTCCTTCCCAGGGTGATGAGGGTCAGCTCAGCTCTGATGAAGGGAGGAGGTGGCGTCAGGGAGGAGGGCTCTTCAAGGTCCAGATGAAGCCACTCATTCCTGCAGAGCTGAGCTGTGGGCCAGAGGATCATGGTGCATATTTACTATTTCCAGGTCCTTGGAGGTTGAAGTCTCATGAATGCTCATTAAATTGTTGCATTGTTACTCAATTGAGTTTCCATGAGTGAGAAAAACAAACTTGAAAGGTAATTGTGCATGCAGCCAGTTTTGCATCCATGGGACCATCTATTTTGCCAGATACACACTCCTTCCCTTGGGGCTCCTGGCTCATGGTGTTGCTTACTCCCTGGACTTGATCTCAAGGGATCATTGTCTTTCCCCATGAGAATTTTCTCAGTAAGTGATTCAGAGCTTGTTTGTCACAGACTAGAGCAGAAACTCTTTCCAAGACCACACAAACCTGTCCTAGCCCCCTCCCCCACTTTGTCACAACTTCTGTCCTCACTACTGAGGTCCCAGTGCAGACAAAGTTCCAGGTGTGTGGTTAGAGAGTATAATGAGAGGGGCTAGTGCAGGCAGGCACCTACATGAATCCCCACCTTGGTTTACAAGCTCACGACAAGTTCTTTGTGTGGTCCTCAATATTCCAAGCCAGAGGGTAAGGACCACCTTTAACAATTTACTAGGCACTGCATTTTTCAGGCGGTGTCAATCATATTTAAAATCAGAAAATCAGAACAGTTGGACACCAAGCATTCCCCTCATGTCCTTGTGTTAGCTTGAAGGAGCAGCCAATGGGTGAGGCCTTCAGAAGGTGCTACCTCTCATGGGGCTCCCAATGCCCAGGTGTTCAAGAATTGCATCACTTACCTGGTCCCAGTTCCATTCCTGGTTCATTTCCCATTCTCTTCCTCTCAGGAAGGGTGCCGCTCCTCACTCACATATGACAGGTCGGCATCAGTCTCTCCAAAGGCGTCTTATAGAAAACAGTCCTGTGAAATCCTTCTTTAGAGCCAAACAAAGAATGTCAGGATATTTCTGAGGACAAGATGCAGCGATTTCTGTTTCAGAACCATGTGGTTAATGTTTCTATGGTGTACATACGGGGAACCATTGTTCCTTGAGGACTGGCATGTGCTTTTTTTTTTTTAAAGTTTTTATTTTTTTTAAATTTTTTTCAGATGTTGATAAACTTTCTTTTATTCATTTATTTATATGTGGTGCTGAAAATCGAACCCAGTGTCTCACACGTGCTAGACAAGTGCTCTACTACTGAGCCACAACCTCAGACCAGTCTGTGCTTATTTTAACCATGTCCTTTAACTTGCTGTTAATACCCTCTCCCTCCCATCATCTGGCTGTGGTAGATCACAGCACGAAAATGTGACTCCACATTAACCCTTCCGCAAGGATACACGTTTCAATATTTTCATGTGTAAAATTGTCTTGGGGAAAAGAAGCAGGAGAAGAATCAGAAAAGAAGGCCAAAGTGTCTTAGGTAGACATGCCCACTGGGACTCTGACCTGTACTGTAAGTGACCCTGGGGTTTTGAATGTAATCACTGAACAGACTTTTCTTATTTGCAGATCATTCAGGAATGACATGCTCAGGATGGTGGAGGAGATACCAGCTTCTTCATCCCACCTAAAACCAGGTAGAGACAACTCTTTACACACCATAAAATCCCAGGGAACATCTTCAACAATACAGTGGAGGTGGAAGAAAAGACAAGAGAAGGATAATATTCACATAGAAAGGATTGCTGGTGATATCGACATACTTAAGATGCCAACAGATGCTGGGAAGAAAGAAAGGCAGAAGCTACTGGTATCAGCCACGGTAGGAATCATGGTGATTTTAAGGGCACGTAGGCTGGTTCCACAGCTTGGCTATGGTGAATTGAGCTGCTGTAAACATTGATGTGACTGTGTCACTGTAGTATGCTGATTTTGTGTCCTTTGGGTATAAACTGAGGAGTGGGATAGTTGGGTCCAACGGTGGTTCTACTTCAAGTTTTTGAGGAATCTCCATACTGCTTTCCAGAGTGTTTGCACCAATTTGCAGTTCTACCAGCAACATACGAGTGTACCTCTTCCCCCACATCACGGAGGAGTCTTTCACTTCTACAGAAAACACATGCTGCGCCATCACAACCAGGTGAATCCTAGAGTCCAGCAAGCACTAGAGGAGAGGACCACGGGCAAGGGAGGCTGAGAATACTCACCTACAGTCAGCTGAGAGCTGAACCAGCTTAGCCCAGATCTGGGGACAGTTGAGGACCTTTGCTCTCTGACTTAAGTCATTAACACATTTACTAGTGATGCTGAAAAGAAGTGAATGTTGAACTCAACAAGGCAGAGGCCATTGTTGACAATGAAATAGTGGTAATAGAAGCTCAATTATATGAGGACTTGGGAGACATAACATGCTTCCAGCAGAAGTAGAACTAAGTCCAAGAAACTCTGAAGTTATGGTGAATGCAGAAATAGAGTAATATGTGTGGAGGAATATGCAGAGATGTGAGATCATGTCTCTTTAATTTTTATAACAGGGTGTATTTGACTATGTTTCCATGTTGACAAGATAGTTCCAGACCAAGAGAATGCTTGGAAATACTACCTTGTGAGAGCAGTTCATGAGACATATATTTCATAGTACCTTCTCTCACTCTGGGTATTTGCATGAAAAAATTTAATTAATTATGAGGTGAAAGGGTTGTGTTAAAGAGCTCTACTGTGCAGTTGTTATTTCATGACTTGTGAGGTTGGAAACATATGGGCTTGGTAGCCATGGACTTTCTCTTTTGCAAATTCTCTGCAATCTTCTGCTTTTTCTACATTGGGGTTAGAGTGTTTTGATTCTTTTGTTTTAAAGAATGAACAAATTACCATTTATTTTACATTTACTATTATGAGTGCTTTAGATGAATAACTGGTGCTAATATTTTTTAAAAAATTATTTTTACAGACTGCATTTTGATTCATTGTACACAAACAGGGTGCAGCTTTTCATTTCTATGGTTGTACATGATGTAGATTCACATCATTCCTGTAATCATACATGTACATAGGGTAATGAAGTCTTCTCATTCCACTACCTTTCCTTCTCCCACCTCCTCCCCCTGATTTCTCTCCACAGAATCCAAAGTTTCTCCACTCTCCTCTTATCCCCCTTTATGTATCATCATCCACATATCAGAGAAAATATTCGACCATTGTTTTTTGGGATTGGCTTATTTCACTTAGCATGATATTCTCCAACTTCATCCATTTACATGCAAATGCCATGATTTTATTCTTCTTTATGACTTTATCCATTCATCTACTTTCTTTATCCATTCATCTACTGAAGGGCATCTAGGTTGGTTCCACAATCTAGCTATTGTGAATTGAGCTGGTATAAACATGAATATGGCTGTGTTACTGTAGTATACTGATTTTAAGTCCTTTGGGTATAAACCGAGGAGTGAGTTATAAAATCATCACTTAAAAATTAACACTTTTCACCCACTTTGATGCTGCCACTTAGTTCCTCTATGCATCTATGCGTAGAATTGATTGTGTAAGTAAATGTGTGAAGACTTCTAAATTTTTTATCATCAAGCAAAAAACACCTACTTAAAAAATGATATGAAATAACCTAATGTCACATTTCAAGAAACTAGAACAGACTAAAAATTGAAAGACATTATGTTGAATGAAATAAGTCAGGTCCAGAAAGAAAAAAAAATATGATTTCTCTTTTATGTGGAATCTAAATCAAAGTTGAATACACAGAACAAAGCAGGTTCATACGTGATATGACCTCTTTTGGAGACCCAATATTTTTCCTTCTTCAAAGCCTTTTACAAAAGTATGTCAGTTAATGTCACTCAAGACCTTTTATAAAACAATTGAAAACAAAATCTATGACATCCTTGAGAGCAATGACTGCAATTTTATTTCCAAGTGGCATGCAAAGATGATTCATGGTACATAAGACCTAAGACCATTCACGTTGCAGATTTTTTTCAATTTTGGGTGCTGGGGTTGGAACCCAGGGACTTGCACATGCTAGGCTAATGCTGAACTACTGAGCTGCACCCTAATTGAAACACAGGATGTAGGATTGCTATCCAGAGTGGCCTATGGACCTGGTCCTCTAACCCTAATACCACCAGGGATGATGTTAGGATGCTAAGCCTCTGGACATATAGCAGAAGTATGACCTCAGAATTTACATTTGCACTTGAATCCCTCACAATCCTTATGCATGGTGAAATTGGTCTCAGACATATTTTTCCAATGTTGACATTTGGGGGCAGAATGATTATTTGTGTTGGGACTTGTCATGTGCATTGTGAGGGTCAGTACCACTCTTCAGTAATTGCCAAATATTCCCAGGGGAAAAATATCTCTATTTGAGAACCATAGTTTGAGAACTGGAACCATTATTCCAGAATTCAAATCCAGGCCACATCCCTTACTTGACTGACAATGTTTTTCTGCTCCATTTGGGCAGTGGAGAATGGAGTTTTTAATAGCCCAGCTATCTCACACAATAGGATATGAAAAATCAAATTGTGCAATTACTAGAGGGTGCTAATCTCAGGTTATAGTACTTGAAAAGAATGAAATGCATGTCTTATTAATAAGATGAGCACTTTTTAACTTTTGCAAAAACCATAAAAGTTATTAGGCTTGGGAAACAGACCAGGAAGGCAAGAAGTGTATTGCCCAAACCTTTCAATCAGAGGACCACAATTCTCCCCCTTGATAAGACAGCATGACAATTTCCAGGTGTATCTTGTGCTTTGTACCCACTACACATATCTGTGTAAAGGTTAATTGGGGTCCAGATATAAGGGTTTACGAGAGGACTAACAGAGAGGCAGGCACATGGGATGGTGACCAGCAAGAAGTGGCTTCCATGGGAAAGTCAGTCCAGTTTTATTATCTATCCCAGGGTCATAGCAAGTTACATTAGTTTACATAGTGCAGTTAGCTTTGTCCATGTGCAGATCATATACCTTGCTTGCTTCTCAGAGTCCACTGGTACCAAATGTTATAATACGACAATGTCTCCAGGCCTGAAGGACAGAGGGGTTGCAGAGCATTTTTGAATGATTCAAACATAAGGCCTATTATTGTCCTGAGGAGTTTTCTTGACTTGAAGGACTTTCACTCCTCTTTATGTTGGCTGACCTGAAATCCCTACATATCTGCTCTCAAGATTCATGGGATCTAATCAAGATGAGCTCATTAGTGTCAGGCTTTGTGAGGAGGCTGGACCTCTGGGAGGCAGGTGAATTCATGAGGAGTAATGAAAACTAGTTTTACTGGACTATAAATGGGTCTCTTGTGAACAGAGTATCTGAAGGAAGAATTTCCCATCTTTCCAGGACAGTGTCCCTCAGGGGAACAAGAGGGAAATGAGTCTAATGAGAAGATTATAGGGAGCTGTAACTTTCTGCTCTGACATGGTCCTTCAGTGCACAGCCTTGTGCTGGATGGGACAGTGTCCTTTGAGTTCTCCAGTCTGCCTATGGACCTGACACTTGACTCCTTCCTGCTGTGTTTTCTGGGGACAGAGCTTCAGTCACCATCAAGCCCACCCAGGCAGGAACTTGCACATCCACAGAGCGACCGTCCTCCCAGAGCTGGTCTCCAGGTGAGTCTGAGAGCTCAGTGGATGCTGCAGGAGAACATCAGAGAGAACGGAACCCAGGACTCTTTAGCTGAGGTCAGTGGAGAGCCAGGCCAACCTAGCACAGAGCAGGGCTGCTGTGGCTGCTCGCTGTCCTGATTGAGGATTTACTCACAAGGCTGCATTGATTCATGACACTTGTCTGAGAAGTGGACATTGCACTGATTAACACAGGGTTCACTGCTGGCCATGAAATGGAGCTAACAGAGGTTGAAGAGAAGTTGGGAGGGAGGATGTCAGTGCTCCCAGAGAAAGAGCAGAGGTCCGAGGAGCTTTGCAATTAAGGGAAATCGAGGAATAGGGATTAACTGTTAGAGGGACAAGAAGTGAAATTAGGACTTTTTTGTGTTTATGTTTAAGATGAGATAAAGTTGACACACTTGATTATGTTTATGTATTGTGGACAAAGATACTGAAGAAGGATCTTGCAAACATTATCTTGCAGTAGAAGTTCAGGGGAACAGGAATTGAAATGTTTTTTAAGCATTATTTCTCCCTGGGAACCCTCATATTAAAGAACATGATTTCATAGTTGAACAGAAATAGTCCCAAGATCCTTACTTTGTGGTGATTTGAATACCTGTGAGGCTGAATGTACCTGTGATTTCATAGCCAGTTACTGCTGAATGGCCAGGTGTCTAAGCAAGTCTTTCCCTTGTGTGCAGAGGTGGAAGACTTGTCCACCTCCCCACTGCCTTTTGCAATGTATTCTTGCAAACAAAGTATTAGATATTTTTTTCCTTTCACATATTTCCCGTTTGACATTTAGTTCTTTCATGCATGTGTTAGAGAGATTTGTGGGGAATGTGTGAGAATTTGTGAACGTTGTGTGGTCCAATCTGTCAATCATATTACATTTTGTGCATTGCTTTTTTCCTGAAAGAATTGAGGTCTTAATATAATATTCTTTACTTGTGGGTCCTTATCTTAAATAAAAAAGATCATGAAGGTTCTTGTGCACTTTTAGTGCTAATATTTCCAACATCATTTCACATCTCTGTTACTGCTTATTGTGTTTTGAATGTTTCTGATTAGAAACCTTCCTTTGGCAAAAGCTTCAGCCTTCATTGGAAAGGTATTCATGCCTCTTCCTTATTTGATTTAAGCTTTTTCTGTCATTATTAAGTGTATTGAATACACATATCTTTATATGAGACAAACTGAAACTTTAGGTACTGTTACCTTCTTGGATTTCAGGACCCTATCATTTCCACATCTAAGGCAATTTAATCTTGAATTAGTAACCCAGGTTGATATCATTAAATAATTCCTATTTTCTATCTTTTATTTCAGATGTTTTATACTTTGCTTTGATTTTGTTTCAGGGCACACTGCATGCAGGTATTGAAATATGACCCTGAACTTCAGTAATAGACACAGAGTTCATGCCAGTAAGTTGGAGAACACTTAAACATTATCATCGAGAGTAGAAGGACAGTCCTAGGAGTTGGGAAGGGAAGGGAAGGAGACAGGGAGGTTGGACAAGGGTTACCAGTACCTGGTTACGTATGAGGATTAAGTCCTGATAATGTGAAAACAGTAGGATAATTATGGTTGACAACCATTCATTACACATGATTATGTCCATAACTTTTATCATAAAACATAAGATTACTTACTAGATGCCAACTGAGTTTTTTAAAGGAATATTAAACTATTATTAACCATTGTTCTCCAGTATTTACAATAAAGTAAATAATATACAGTTGGGTAACATTCTGATTCCTACAAAGTTATTTTCCTGGTTTGTATTGAAGAACAAGTAATGTGAATACTGAAAAGATTGAGCCTACATGTAAGGAATGAATTGGGGTAAAGAAAAACATTGAGGTCAATAATTTAGACTCTAGAAATTTCCTCACCCATTGATGTGAGCAGGTTGTAAATTTCCACCATCTCTAGCCATCTGATCAGTTTTTGGTTTTTTTTTTTTTTTTTTTTTTTTTTTTTTTTTTTTGTACAGGGAATTGAACTCAGGGGCACTCATCCACTGAGTGGCATCCCCAGTCATAATTTGTATTTTATGTAGAGACAGAGTCTCACTGAGTTGCTTAGTGCCTCGCTTTTGCTGAGGCTGAATTGGAACTGACAATTCTCCTGCCTCAGTCTCCCAAGTTGCTGGGATTACAGGCGTGTGCCACTGTGCCTGGCCTGATCAAGTTTTTATTGTTTATTTTTATAAAGAATTAGAAGAGAGGATTTTGAAGTTTCTTAACTAAAAGAATTGATAAATGCTTAAGGAGGGGGGAATGATCATTGCCCTGCTTTGAGACTTGCATATTGTGTACGTGTATTAAATTATCACACTACTCCAGTCACACATACAGTTGTTATGTGTCAATAAAAAAAGAACTGTGCTGAGAATACTTCAGTGGTAGAGAGATTGCCTAGCAAGTGCAAGGCCCTGGATTTGGTCCTCAGCACTGCAAAAGAAGACAAAATGCCAAAACAGAAACCAAACATAAAAAACTAATTAATATGAGGTATTAAATAGAATAAAGAAAATAAAATCCACACACTCAGTAAAGAAAAAAAAAACCCTGCTACTCTTACCTTATTTAATTAATGCTGTACTCCATTGTATTATTTGTTTGTTTAACAAATTTTCTTTCTATATTATGCATGCCTACATGCATATACACCTTTTATACAAATGTCTGAATGAGATCCAATGCACATCATAAATGCTCTGCGTATTTAGTGCAGTTTTCTTTCTAAATTATCCCATCTTATTTTATAACTCAACAATGCCTATCAGCTTTCTGCAAATCATTGAACATAAGGCAAGTCAGATATTTCAAAGGATGCATAGTATTTCAGTATGAGGCTGTTGCTACTCATGTTTGTGATGAATTTTCATATTCTTTCTCATTAGTGTACTATTATGTCAATGCTGCAAAAATACGTTGCTATTGTTAAGTTCGAAACAAATACTTCTCAACCAGGAGTGTTTCTTGTCCCCCTTGGGGGGGGCACTGAGCAAGGAGCAGAGCCGTTTTTGGCTGTCACACATGGGAGAGGTCATGAGAGGTCAGGGATGCTGCTCACCATCCCACAATGCACAGGACAGCCCCCACCTCAAAGAATAACTTGTCCAGAATGTCAGTATTGGAGAGGTGGAGAAACATTGAGTTAAAGATACTTGTACTTTTAATATTTATAGCTGTCTCCAGATTGTCCCCAATGCCTGGCATGAGGGCACATTGCTGTCACTGAATTAGTGTTCCCTTTTCTTCTGTTTAAAACCTCAGTCCCAATCAGTGTAACAGATCTTCTGTGGATAAAGGATGTGAAAATGTTTTTTCTTGTTTTCTTGAAATTTAATTGACTTTGAGCAAATATTCATCAACGTTTGTCTACTCACCAACATTTTGATTTCCCTATTATTGTTATTGGCCTATTTTTCTAACAGTGTCAACATTTTGAGTCCTTTTGACAAATTATTGTTTCTCCCTTGATTTTGGGGTGATGCTTTTGATCATAAAAATGTATATTTTATTTAGTGTCCTACATCTGTCTTACTCCTGAGTTTCTTGCCTTAATGCTTTTGCTCATAGAAGTTCCCCCCATCCCTTGTCTCAGTTCATTTTTGAGGTTCCCTTCAATTTTGTTGGACACACTTCTTTGGAATCAACCCTGGTGAGTGTGGTTTCATCCTCCTCACATTCAATTGTTTACTCAGCCTTTCATTTTCTTCAACTTGTTTTGCATAACTAAACATAACTTTGCAAACCTTTCTGAAAAGGGAAAGGTGGACCAACGGGTTCCTTGCTGTTCGTTTTAGATTTTGGATGACAAGAGGATAGATCGACGATGGCAGCACACACATGTTGTGACACAGAGCCCTCGGCCTAAATAGGAGGACATGTGAGGGTGGAGTTGTCAGGACACGTGCACGACCTTACAGGGAATGGCTTGGCCACGTGTTTACAGGTTGGACAAACATCAGAACCAGTGCTAGAGTGTACCTGGAGGGATTGTCAAAACAAAAACAAAAACAAACAAACAGAAACAACAACAGAAGAGACAGAGAGAGGGGGCGAGAGAGAGATTAAATTCCAAAACCCAAGAATAACCAAGAAAAGATTTCACATGAGCAGAGTGTGAAAGAGGCCCACATGGCTCACATTGGGCCATTTTAAAACAATTAGTCAAAGAGGGAAAACATGGAGGAAAACTGGGTTCTTCAGTTTCATGCAAACTACAATGAGCTTTGTGGTACTTTGCATATATCCTTTTATGAATTGTTTTTAAAGGTTAATTGGGGTCCAGCTGTAAATGTTAATGGGAGAGCAGTAAAGAGGCAAGCACAGAGCAAGAAGCGAACAGCAGAATTGGCTCCTGTGGGAAAGTCAGTTCAGGCTTATTATCTATCCCAGGGTCACATCAAATTTCATCAGGTTACACGGTGCAGTTAGCTTTGTGCATGTGCAGATCATGTAACTTGCTTGCCTCTCAGAGTCCACTAGTGCCAAATGTTATTGTAATAAGATAATGTCTCCAGGCTTAAGGACAGAGGAGTGCAGAGCCTTTCTAAGTCATTCAAACAGGGGGCCTTTATTGTCCCAGGAGTTTGTTTGACTCAAGGACATCGCTCCTCCGAACTTTGGCCTGAAACCCCTACAATTGTTAGCTTGTTCCCTTGATCATTTTTGTTGTGGGGTCATTTTTCTTTAAGGTATTTGAAACCATAAAGATATCATTACTTTTGACTTTGGATACATTTCTTTCTCTTTTCTTTCTTTTGCAGGACCTCCAGGGGGTGGGCCCTTTGCTGGAATGTCACCAGAATCAAAGAGCATTTTCTTCCATTCAGTCTCTCAGGGGCCTCTGAGATCATTGCCTTTCACCCAACCATCAACCATCAACGACCACTTCATTTCTCTGTTCTTCTCTCTGGTCTCTCTGCTCTCTCTCTCTCTCTATTCAAATGCAGAACTGTAAGCTAGCAAAATGTGACAGTATTTTCCCGATGTTTATTTGTCAACAGGAGGTTTATGGAATGGACATTCTGGCTGCCATGCCCACTTTAGGGAAAAGTCAATCTGATCTGGCCAGCTCGCATTGCACACACTAGGATCCTAGTGGTGTGGCCAGAAGGCCAGCGGCCATGGTGATGTGGTGTGTCCTCAGGGCAGCACACTGGGACTCAGATTCCAAGGGGATTCCTGTGATGTAGAGGGAGGCCTCAACCCTCAGTGGTGTGAGTAGCCTGTCCATTTCATTTCACAGTACGCCTTTCCACAAAATTAACATTTTACTTAGTGTGGACGATGGTCTCTTGGTGCCTGGCAGTTTCAGCACCATCAGAGAGACCACCTCATTCCTCGGCATCCTCTGACACCACACCTTGTCAATATACCTCGCCTCTTTTTTTTTTTTTGAGAGTTACATACAAATTCAGTGAAAATTTAAAATGTATTATCAAAGTTGTAAGATGCTAGATAAAGAAGCAATATTTTTTATCATCAGATAGCCGATTATAAAGCTATTTATATAAAGACATTTGGGTATGAAAACCTTAAGCATCGTACCTCTTTTGTATTGGCCTCTTCACAGTGACTCTTTCAGGTCCTTGAACACCTGAAACAGGCTTCTACCTCAAGGCCTTTGCACTGACTAAACTTCCACAGATAATCTCCTGCCTACTGCTCCTTCCTCTTGGGGCCTGTTGCAGTGTTACATTCTCTGCTGATCTTGTCTGGGCACCCATAAA
Organism: Sciurus carolinensis; assembly: GCF_902686445.1. Lineage (NCBI taxonomy): Eukaryota > Metazoa > Chordata > Mammalia > Rodentia > Sciuridae > Sciurus > Sciurus carolinensis. Next base: position 17,785,291 of record NC_062229.1, read on the forward strand.
AAATAGCTCTAGAGCTTGGGGGTGCAGCTCAGTGATAGAGCACCTGCTCAGCCAGCAGAAACCTCGGGGTTTCATCCCCAGCACTACACACACCCATATTTAAATAGCACCTCCTTTGCTCTCTCCTTCATATCTGCTTTAGTTTCCTTCACCATCGGACATACTGTATGATTCTTTTCTAACAGCTTTATTGAGGCATAACTGATATTCAAAGGACCACTTGTGATTAATGTCTACCATCTGGAGAGTTTGCACGTGTGCAAATGTATGCACAAAAAGCAATGTATCTATGGTTTACGTATCTGCATATCATTCTCTGCCCATTAGTGGGAGGTAGGGGAGTTCAGCCAGTGCCTGGAACATGGTCAGCTCTCAATATAAACTTCCTCAATGGTAAGAAATAAGAATGGACGGAGCTGGAGAACATCACGCTAAGCAAAATAAGCCAGACCCAGAAAACCAAAGGCCGAACGTTTTCTCTGATATGCAGATGCTAATTCACAATGGGGGAGTGTAGGGAAAATAGAGTAGAGGGAATGAAGGGAGGGGAAGGGGTATGGGGGTAGGAATGACAGTAGAGTGAAACAGACATTGTTACCCCATGTAGATAAGTGACTGCATGACCGATGTGATCCTACAACATGTACAGTGAAAAAAATGAGAAATTACACTCCATTTATGTATGATTTATCAAAATGTATAAATGCATTCTACTGCCATGTACGACTAATTAGAACAAATTAAAAAAATTTAAAAGAACCTGCAGAATAAATGATCTTCTGCAGAAAAAGATAGAGTGGGATAGGAGTTCCTCATCAATATTGGCTCCAGCAACGTCCTAGGGGACAGATCCATAAGCAGAGTGTAGAAATCCAGTCCTGACAGGAAATATAAATCGGAACATTTCAACCATAGCAGTTGTGTTCATTTGTGTGAGGAGAACTCATGTTACTTATTTTTATTGGTAGTCACATCCACCACATGGAACCAGGAAACAATACAAGGGTTTCAGAATTTCTTCTGCTGCGATTTTCAGAGGACCCAGAACTGCAGCCCTTCATCTTTGAGCTTTTCCTGTCTATGTACCTGGTCACTGTGCTGGGGAACCTGCTCATCATCCTGGCTACCATCTCAGACTCCCACCTGCACACGCCCATGTACTTCTTCCTCTCCAACCTGTCCTTTGTGGACATCTGCTTCACCTCCACCACCATCCCAAAGATGCTTGTGAACATCCAGACACAGAGCAAGGCCATTACCTACATAGGCTGCATCACCCAGATGTGCTTTTTCTTGATTTTTGGAGAGTTGGACAACTTCCTCCTGGCTGTGATGGCCTATGACAGGTTTGTGGCCATCTGTCACCCCCTGCACTACACTGCCATCATGACTCCCCAGCTCTGTGGTTTGCTGGTTCTGGTGTGCTGGATCCTGAGTGTCCTGCATGCCCTGCTACAAAGCTTAATGGTGTTGCGACTGTCCTTCTGCACAAACTTCAAAATCCCCCACTTTTTCTGTGAGCTCAACCAGGTGGTCCAACTTGCCTGTTCTCACACCTTCCTTAATGACGTGGTGATGTATTTTACTGTCCTGCTATTGGCTTCTATTGCCCTCGCTGGTGTTCTTTTCTCCTACTCCAAGATAGTGTCCTCCATCTGTGCAATCTCATCAGCTCAGGGCAGGTACAAAGCCTTCTCCACCTGTGCTTCTCACCTCTCCATAGTCTCCTTATTTTATTGCACAGGCCTAGGTGTGTACCTCAGTTCTGCTGTGACCCCAAACTCACATTTTACTGCAACAGCCTCAGTGATGTACACTGTGGTCACCCCCATGCTGAACCCCTTCATCTACAGTCTGAGGAATAAGGACATAAAAAATTCCCTGAAAAGTCTCTTTGGAGGGAATCTATAGAAGGGCCTCTTGCCCTGGGCTTCAGTGGTACCTGCCTTTGATTGCAGGAGCAAAGCCTCAGAACCAGAAGTTGTGATTCTTTGATTCAACTGTGATTGTGAAACAGCTTCCTTCTACTTATTTGCTGCAGTTTCCACAACTATGATTTCAAACTCTTTATAGAATTATAACCAACTCCCTTGATTAAGCTCCTGCACCCTCCAAAATCCAACAATGTTTTGCTTGGTTGCTCTGATTTTCTAAAATCATTCCAAAAGTCAGACCAGAAATATTTAAAAATTCTCATTTCTCTCATGGGTTGGCAAAAAAATCTTCTAATCAATGTCTTACTACATGACATATTGTATTGATTAATGTTTCTTTTCCTTTATTGAAAACATAGTCAAGTCTCTACGGAAAACCTGCTCTTTACAACTGAGGTAATTCTTGCAACTTTTAGTAGAATGTCATCTGAGGTCACAGTTTTGCATGATCGTTTGTCTATCGGTACTTGAGAAAGGAGGAACGGTGGAATAAAATTGATCGATTTATGCTATGTGCCTATATGAATAAACGACCATGAATTTCACCTTTATGTATATTTATTAGACAACAATTAAAAACTATAAATAATAGGAGGAAAGGGAAATGGGAGAGAGAGGAGGGGAGGGATAAAGGAAAGTACCAGGGAATGACGTGAGCAAATTCTATCCCATGCATGTGTGACTATCAGAATGAACCCTGACATTATGTACAACTGTTGTGCACTAATAAAAATACTGTAAGAAAGGAAAAAAATTCTTCTTGGTAATTTCTACTTAATATTTCTACTTTAAAACAGATCACTGGGGTTTGGAAAAATTGTTTTTAAGTCACCATATTCAAAAGTTCTATGGAGTAGGATCTGAACTTTTTTCAGAGACCATTATTCTGCCTACTGAAATGCCTTCTGCAGAATTTTACCAGTTGTCATTCAATCCCTTGTATAAAATTATTGGCGAGGCATGGTGGTGCACACCTCTAATTCCAGTTATCTGAATCTCAGATTGAAGTCAGCGGATGGCAATTTTCAACCCAGAAAGGGAAAGTTAGCAAGACTTTGGCTCAAAAAAATTTATAAAAGGTCAGGTCATGTGTCCTAGTGTTAGGTCAATTTGAATGCACTCCATAGACCACAAGAGAATAATAATAATAGGAAAGACCAAACAGAAATTTCTAGAGTGATAGAATACACTTACACAAAATCCAACTTCGGGAGGAGAGGACTTAAATCTATCTACACCTGACTCTAACAGAGCATCACATCCTTGCTACTCAAAGCATGTTCCACAGACCAGGACTACCTGGATAATGTTAGGATGCAGAGTTCCTGGGACTAGAGTCTACCTATGGTCTCAGAATTTGCATTTGGGTTTTCATCCCTGATGATTCTTCTGCATAATGAAGTTGGTCTAGAATTGGTTTGGGTCACCTCCTCACTGCTGACATTTGGGGGCAGGGATCTGTTCTGTGCAAAGTAGTTGATTGGCACTCCTTACAGACATTGGCAAAGAAAAGTATCTCTATTTGAGAACCATAGGCTCGGAGCTTGAGAAATAGACATATCAAGTCAGAATTCAAATGAAGTTCCCATTTCTACTTTTTCAAAAACCATATGTGTCTTGATACAGGGTCTTCTTGAGTTCCTGAGGCTGGCCTAGAAATCATAATCTTCCTGCCTCAGGCTGTCAAGTGGTTGGGATTACAGGTGTGTGCCTCCATGTCTGGCCAGTCTCTGCTTGATGTCTAACATTTGTGAGCCTGTATCTGCAGTGGCAATGGAGTTCATAATCGTACTAACACATAAAATAGACTTCATAGAGTAGACTTCACTAAGAGTGAGAGTGCCCAGCTCCTTTCAGGTGTTAAACTTAGGCTATGGTGCATAAAAAAGCCTTATCACCTCATCTTAGTAAATATTTCAAAATGAGAGATAATTGGGAGCACCTCACTAGTGTAAAAACTATAAATTTCTTGATATTGTTGGGATCATGAAGGTAAGAAGTGTAATGCCCAAGGCTTTACACCAGGGGGACACAATTCTCCCCATTGTTAAAGATGGCATGACTATTTTCTGGGGATATCAGGTGTTTTATCTCCAACACATATTAGTGCTCTCAAGATCCATGAGCTCAAATATAGATGAGCTCATCTGGATCAGACTTAGAAAACACTTTCAGTCAAAGGAAGGATGAAGTTTAGGAGGCTGGACTTCTGGAAGGCAGTTGAATTCATGGAGGAACAATGAAGACTAGGTTTACTGGACTATACATGGGTCTTTTGGGAACAGGGGATCAGCAGGAAGAATTTCTTTCCTTTCCAGGCCAGTGTACCTCAGGGGAACAAGAGGGAAATGTGCCTAATGAGAAGATATAGGGAGCTAAACTCTGTTCTGATGTGGTCCCTCAGTGCACAACCTTGTGCTGGATGGGACATGGTGGTGTCCTTTGAGGTCTTCAGTCTGCCTATGGACCTGACACTTGACTCCTTCCTGCTGTGTTTTCTGGAGACAGAGCTTCAGTCACCATCAAGCCCTCCCAGGCAGGACCTTGCACTTCCACAGAGAGACCTTCCTCTCAGTGCTAGAATCCAGGTGAGTCTGAGAGCTCAGTGGACACTGCAGGAGAGCATCAGAGAGAATGGAACCCAGGACTCTTTAGCTGAGGTCAGTGGAGAGTTATGCAGACCTAGCCCAGTGCAGGGCTGTTGTGGATGTTTGCTGTCCTGATTGATGATTTATTCAAAGGGCTGCATTGATTCATAATACTCAGGTGAGAAGTGAGCATTGCACTGATTAACTCAGGGTTCACTGGTGAGCATGAAATGGAGCTAACAGAGGCTGAAGAGAAGATGGGAGGGAGGCGTCCAGTGCTCTCAGAGAAAGAACAGAAGTCCAAGGAGGTTTGCAATTAAGGGAGTAGAGGGATAGGGATTAACTGTGGAGGGACAAGAAGTTAGAGCATTTTTAAATTGTATGTGTGCTCAAGAGGAGAAATAATTGATTATGTTTGTTTATTATTTACAACAATCCTAAGTAAGAATCTTGCAAATGCTCTTACGATAATAGTTCATGGGACACACATTTTTAAAGTATTGTTTGCTCTATAATAATGCTGAAAAATACGATTTCACAGGTGAGTAGAGTTATGACTGGATCCTTATTGTGGAATGCTTTGCATACCTGCGAGACTGAATATGCCTACAGCTTTTTCAGGTATTTCCTGGTGTGTTGCAAAGGAATGTGCTGGGTTTTCCATGGCTTACTTGAGAGGAGTCCCTGCTGCACTGTATTCCAATATAGTCTTCTTAAAACGTTTTTGGTATTTTTTTCTTCCATAGACTGTCTGCTTTCACATATATAGAGGTGCTTTGTTTGGGAATGTGTGAACATTTGTGAATTTTGTAAATTCCAGTCTATGAATTGATTGTACCTGTGCATTGCTTTTTCTGAAACTATTAGTGAATAATTTAGTATTGTTTGAGTTCTTGTTTTAAATTAAAAGGGATAGTGAGCATTCTCCTGCATTTCTAGTGCTACATCACCTTAGAGACCCATTTCCAACTGCTTTTCAGAACTCTGCTATTGCTTACTCTTGTGTTTTTGGTCTTTTTCTACTCAGATGCATTGCTCAGAAAGGTTTCACCTTTAGGAATCATTGAAAGACATTCATACTTATTTCCCTTTCAATCCAAGTTCATTTTTATCTTTGTTTAGCATATTTTAACATACACAATTTTCTATGGGAGACATCAAAACTTTACCTATTTTCACCATCCTGCTGTTTAGAGGACTTCCTTCATTTTGTCTTATTTGCAGGTGTTTGGCAATTGAGTCTCAAATTCATAACCCATGTTGATATCATTAACTAATTGCTATTTCACATCATTCCGTTGGATGTTTTAGACTTTTCATTCCATTTCATTTGAATCAATGCATGGTGAATGAATAAATTGAAAAGTGACATGGAACGCTGTCAACATGTACGGGGGCAATTTTAATAGGAATGGGGGGCATTTAGAATTAATTTCCTATTAGAATAGGAAAATATTTAAGACTCAGTACAGTAGAATGTAAGCTGGTGGTCAGCAGAGGCTGGAAAGGGAGGGGAGGAGCCAGGGAGACTGGATAACCACTACAACCCACAGTCACAGGGGAAGGGGCCCGTGTCCCACCACACAGTGGGAAGTTTTCAGTGAAGCCATTGTTTATACAGTGTTATCTCCAAAAGTTTATAATCCTATGAAGCTAACATAATATTACTTCTAAAACACTATACTAGTTTTTTTTTTTTTTTTATCTTTCAAGGCTCATTTAATTCACTATCAAGAGTGTAATACAAAAGGCCCAAATTCAACAAAGGAACACATTCCCCCATTACCACCAAGGACCATGCTGTTTTAACATGTGACTTTGAATGAGATGGGGTTTCATAAAGTTCACTACTGAAAAAAATAATGCGGTGAGTCTCATCACAGCCAATATCCTTACACAATCTAGTTGTGAAATGAGGGTTTACATTGCTTCAAAGAGTTTAAACCTAAGTTCCACACAACACCTTCATGTTTGTACAGTCCTCAGTTAAGATCAATTACAGTATCTGCAACCATTCAAAGAACAAACCATTGATGAAAACCATATTGATTTAAGGCTCCGTTATGTGATGTAGATCCCTAAGCTAATGGTTAAATACATGCACGACTTGTACTGACATCTATTATTTGACTTTCTCATGACTATTAAATGTTGGTTCTCAGCAAAAAACAAAATAAAACAAAACAAAACTCATTAAAAGCAAAATCACCTCATTTGAACCAGAGGTTCAACAGCAATCATGAAGTCTACAGTCTTATTGGCAAAACGAATACAGAGTGTCTCTCAGTCTTTAGGCTCAAGGTTAAGAGTGATGCATATTCTGTTTTGTCATTTTACCTGATTTTTACAAGTTCAATTCATGATTCAAAATCTCTAGGTTTTCAACTCTCCAACTGTCTGAAGACACAGTGTGCCATAGACTTAACACTTCTGTTTCTCACTCTATTTTCTGCAAATAGAAATATTTCTCAAGTGTCGGCCTGTTTGAGAAGGGGAATTGTCAGAGATGACCTCTTCTTCGGAATAGTCAGATGACATCAGGCCTCAGAAGCAAGGAGAAGAGGAAGAGAAAAAATTTGAAGCACAAGGTTTGCCAGGTAAGTTTTACATAAATCATTATAAGCTGCAGAGTATGAGGATGTGACTTATTGTCTCTTACCCTTCCTTCCTTCCTTCCTTCCTTCCTTCCTTCCTTCCTTCCTTCCTTCCTTCCTTCCTTCCTTCCTTCCTTCCTTCCTTCCTTCTTTCCTTCCTTCCTTCACTCACAATGTCTGAATCTGGGTGTGGAAATGAGCACTTGGGTGTCCCACCCCAGTTTTCTCCTAGTGGGACTGTCAGGAAGCCTTGACTAGGGAGTATGATTTGATTAACTATCAGGCCTAAACTTCCAGGCACTCAGTCCATTTTGGGCTAGTTCCAGTTAGTCTGACCCAGTTTTCCCACTTTCCTTTTTAGGAAAAACAAGTCACTCCCTGGGTCTCCCATTGTTGATCTTGGTGGGCAACCCTGGGCTGCTGACTTGCTTGGGGCACTGACTTTGAGAAGGACACTCTTGCCTCTCTTGTTCCCCTGTTGCTTCACTCAGTCCAGCCTTTTTGGGAAGAGGTTCTTCATTGGTCATCTTGAATCCTCTCTAGGCTGTGGCTGCAGAGGAGCTGCCAGTCACAAGGACCAAGGCCTTGCTGCTGTCCTCCCACCGCAGCCCCAGAGCCTGCCTTCATACTAGTTTTTGATTACATGATTCCCATAAAGAATAAGAAAAGTTAGAAATTTCTAACACAAAGAATTGATGAATGTTTAAGGAGAGACAAGTGCTAATGACCCTGATTGGAGCATGTTATATTGCACACACGTGTTCAATGATCACACTAGGCCCTGCTAGTGTGCACAGCTATTATGTCTCAGTTAGAAAAATTCAGAGTGAGGCTGAGGTTCGGTCATAGAGCACTTGCTTATCATGCAAAAGGTCCCAGGTTCACTTGTGGCCTTGCAAGAAGAACCCAAAACACAGCAAAGCAACACAAAATGAAAAAAACAAATCAAAAAGCACAAAACAAAGTGCAGCAGATACCTTTCTCAAAAGACTGAAATAAATTTTAATCAGTGTGACATATTGCAAAAAATGGAAACAAAATGCATAAACTGATTGCTTTAGATGAAAATGATGATTACACAGTAAACTTACTAACCCTGCCACTCTGTTTTCCTGTAAGTTCTTAGTTTATTTTTGAACTTTTCTTTCTATTCTGCATGCTGACAAGCTCATATGCTCTTCACATAAATGCAGGAATAGGCTCCTGTGCACATTGCACATGCCCTGTGTTTAGTGCTGTGGTCTGTTCTAGCTTGTCCCTTCTTTCCTTCTCTCTCAAAGATGACTGCTGAGTTCCTTTCAATCAACTAACAGAATGCACTTTAGATATTTCAAAGGATGCAGGGTATTTCACAGTGAGGCTGTGCCACCCATACTTTTGGTGGTCTTTCTTACTTTTGTAAACATTGCTTTACTAGTATATCAAGGCTGCCAAAATATTCTGGTATTGTTAGTTTCAAAGTGATTCTCAATCATGAGTGATATCTGTGTCTCCCAGGGGACATTGAGTAGTGTGCAGAGACTTTTCACATCAAGAGAGCTCAGGGATGCTGCTTAATGTACTACAAGGCACAGGACAGCCCAATCCCAAAGTGTAAGCTGACTGGAATGTTGTAGGTGAGAAGATCGAGAAGTTGGGTGAAAGAACATCTTCAGCTTTCCCATTCATCCCTGTCCCAAGCCTGTCACCAAGACATGGCACCAAGTCCCTTGTCTTCCACCACCTCAGAGAGTTCCTCTTTTCTGTTTGAGAATTCTAATCCCATCAATTCCAGGGCTCCTTAGGGTGTTTTCTAAAGCAGAAGAATATGATGATATCTTGCTGTTTTCTTAACAGCTTGGAGCTAATCTTTGTTCTTATCACCACTGTTTTGATCTCCCTGTTATTGATATCCTCCTATTTTTTAAAATTATCAGCATTTCAAGTGATGTCACAATTAGTGTTCCTCTACTGACTATTGGGGTGATTTTTTGACTATTGAACAATTTCAAATTGTATTTAGTGATCTGTGCTTATCTTCTTATTCTGAGTTTCTTGTCTTACAACATAGTAGTTCACTGTAGATTTCATATATAATGTCTAGATATTCATCTCAAATGTGTTTTGCATTTTTCCACTGAGGTCTTTAAACTGTTTGATTATTAGTAAATGTGTGAGCTAGGAGATCAATTTCATCTCCTCCCAGAGAGATGGTACTTTTATAAGGATGTATTCTACCATCTAATTTTTCCTATCAGTTGGATATCTTACTGTGTATTATGTGAAATGTCCACCTACACTCGTAGTCTTCATTCCTGATTCATTCCTAAGAGATAACTGAGCATTTATCACCTGCCACAATGTCATAGGAACATTACCTGTATATGTGTGTACACAAAGACTTTGTGAACTTAATCATTTTTGGATGTTGACATATATATTTTTATTATTGTCCTGTTGATATTTTAACATGCTGTATACCATTTTTTGGTTCTTTCATGTTGTTTTGGTGTTCCTTTTTGTTTGGAAATACCACAAAAATAGCATCTCCAGGTCTCCGGGTGTTGGTCAGTGTAGAGTGTCCACAATCAGCCCTGAGTTCCACACTCAGCATGTGCGCAAACACACACATTAAATACAACCTCTTATCTACTGTCTCCACTCAACCTGATTTTGTTTTTCTCATATCTGATTCATCATCAGCCATGTGATATGATTATTCTTTTTAAAACAGGTTTATTGAGTGGTAATGAATGTTCAAAGGACCACATGTATTTGATGTGCATAATTCAGTGAGTTCCCACATATGTCAATACATGTGATATACCCTTAGCACAAAAACGTAATGGGCCTGTGATTTGACCCATGCACATGTTCCTTGTCCACCATTGGGACGTAGGAGCTTTTGTGGTCAAGCCCTCGGCAGTGCCTGCAATTTGGCCAGCACGCTGCATGTGTTCCTCAGTGGTAAGAAAGAATTTCTCATTAAAAGTGTGCAATGGCTTCAGGTACAACCAGCAAAATGAGAAGTTACCCTCCACTTATATATGATGTGTCAAAATACATTCTACTGTCATGTATAAGTAATTAGAGAAAATAAAACATATTTAAGAAAGTGTACAATGTGTGAACTGCAGAATACAGTCTGCAGTTAGACAGAAATTCCTACTCAGTAATGGCATTAGTGATGCCCTAGGATGACCAGAACCAGAAAAAACAAAACAGAACAAAACAGAGGTCAGTTTCTTTCTTTTCTTATTTTTTTGTTTTTGTTTGGCAAGCCTTCCTAATGTTATTTTTACTCTTGGAATAGAGTGTAATGACTTTCATTTAAAAAAAGCACAAGAACCATATTTTATAATATAATTACTCAGTGTAATTCGATATGAAGCAAAATGCTGCACTCTTCTCAAGAGTCCACATACGGAAACTGGTTTATGATGGAAAGTATAAATTGTGTCATTTCTGTTGTGTTGGTACTGGGAATTGAATCCAGGGTTGCATTTCCTCTTATCCACACTGCAGGCGTTTTTATTTAGATACAGAGTCCCAGGAAGTGACTTACGGCCTTGCTAAATGACTGAGGCTGGCCTTGAATTTAAATGCACTACCTCAGCATCCACAGTCAATGGGGTACAGTAACGTGCCATCAGGTCCAACTGAATTTTCCCATTTCAACTAAAGCAGTGGTGACCATATATGTAAAGAGGAGTCATGATATTTTTCTTTTTATTTTGGTAGTCACATCCACCACATGGAACCAGGAAACAGCACAAGAGTTTCAGAGTTTCTTCTGCAGGGATTCTCGGAGGACCCAGAACTGCAGCCCCTCATCTTTGGGCTTTTCCTCTCCATGTACCTGGTCACTGTGCTGGGGAACCTGCTCATCATCCTGGCCACCATCTCAGACTCCCACCTGCACACGCCCATGTACTTCTTCCTCTCCAACCTGTCCTTTGTGGACATCTGCTTCACCTCCACCACCATCCCAAGTATGTTGGTGAACATCCAGACACAGAGGAAGACCATTACCTACACAAGCTGCATCACGCAGATGTGCTTTTTCTTCATTTTTGTAGAGTTGGACAATTTCCTCCTGGCTGTGATGGCCTATGACAGGTTTCTAGCCATCTGCCACCCCCTGCATTACATGGTCATCATGAATCCCTGGATCTGTGGTTTGCTGGTTCTGGTGTGCTGGATCCTGAGTGCCCTGCATGCCCTGCTACAAAGCTTAATGATGTTGCAACTGTCCTTCTGCAGAAACTTGGAAATCCCACACTTTTTCTGTGAACGTAACCAGGTGGTCCAACTTGCCTGTTCTGACACCTTCCTTAATGACATGGTGATGTATTTTGCATCTGTGTTGCTGGGAGGTGGCCCCCTTGCCGGCATCCTTTACTCCTACTGCAAGATAGTGTCCTCCATCCGTGCAATCTCATCAGCTCAGGGCAGGTACAAAGCCTTCTCCACCTGTGCTTCTCACCTGTCCATTGTCTCCTTATTTTATGGCACAGGACTTGGTGTGTACATTAGTTCTTCTGCAACCCACAACTCACACTCCAGTGCCACAGCCTCGGTGATGTACACTGTGGTCACCCCCATGCTGAACCCCTTCATCTACAGTCTGAGGAATAAGGATGTAAAGAGGGCCCTGAGAAGGCTCTTTGGTGGGCAACTGTAGCAGGTTCAGAAGCCCATGCCCCTGACTGCAGGCAGCAAGCCTCAGAGCCAGAGTTGGGATTCTAATGAGATTGGGCATGTGAAGCTTCCTCCTCCTATTGATTTCCTGCAATTTCACTCCTCTGAATTCAACCTCTCTCTACCATTAACAACCCACTTAATTCAGTCTCCTGCTTTCTATGATGCTCAGTAGTTTTTTACTTTGAGTTTCTAAATTCTTTATAACGTTGAACCAAAAAACCTTTGATAATTCCCATTCATGTCATGGGACAGAAAGGATGTCTCAGGAATCATTTCTTCCCTCTTGAAATACATCATATCAATGAATGTTTCTTTGGTTTTACTGAAAAAATATTCCTGAGTTTGGCTATGTGTATGCAGAAGCACGGTACTGGGCCCCTGAGGTGGATTTTGTAGTTTGTAGTAGAGGGAAATGTGTCACTGAAGTGCTTCTCCTTTGCTTTATCAATTCTGTGTATGTCTATACTTTAACTGCTCCTCTTGATAATTTGGACTTTAGTGTAATGGTGTTGATTGTTGTAGGTTACTGGGGTCACAAATTAAAAATTTAGGCCAAGATATTCAAAAGTTCTGTGGATTAGGATTGAGCTAATTGAGATATCCTTGAGAGATCATTATTCTGCCTACTACATGTTCTTTTTAGCAGTGATACTAGTAGTGTTTCGAGAGCCCTTGTATGCAATTATTGACTGGACACAGTGGAGCACACCTTTAAACCAATAGCTTGAAGGCTGAAGCTGGAGGATGGTCATTGTGAAGCCAACCTTGCAAGTTAGGGAGACCGAAGCAAACAAACAAATAAATAAATAGGGCATTTAGCTCAGGGGTGGGCCACATCTGGGGTCAATCTGCAGTATGATGAAATGATAATAACAATAACACAGCAACAATAATACACAGAAATCATTACAATCTTTAGAGTGAGTGACCACACTTCCTTTCAAAAAATACACAAAAATAATAATATAAAGAGAATTTTGGCAGGAGAAGACCTAAAACTACCTACACCAGACTTTCACAGAACTTCACAGCCTTGCTCCTCAGAGAGAGGTCCACAGATCAGGACCTCCAGTAACAGGACCACCTTTGTCAAGGAAGAATGCAGAGGTCCTGCAACCACAGTAGACCTATGGTCTCAGCATTTGCATCACAACTTGCATCCTTGATGATTCTTCTGCATATTGAAGTTTGTGTAGAACTGTTTCTGATGAACTCTTCACTGCTGACATTTGGAGGCAGGGAAATTATTTGTGTTGGGAAATGTTGTGAGTGATGTAGATGTTTAGTACCAGCATTGAGACTTCATTCTATATTTCCAGTGGAAAATATCTCAAGCTGAAAATATCAGGCTCAGATCTTAGGAACTGGAAATATTATACCAGAATTCAAATGAGAGTCTTTTCTCTTAAGTTAATAGCATTGGTCAGCCCAGTTTCTGTAGAGGATGGAGTTCATAATAGTATCAATACATAAGACAGACTTCATAGAAGAGACTTCCATAAAAATGAAGATGCCCATTACCTATCAGATATTAAGCTCAGGTTATGATGCATAAAAAGAACAAATCACATCTCTTCCTAGTAAACATTTGGAAGTGAGGGACTGAGTGGGACCTCTTAATACGTGTTAAAACTGTAATTTAATGACAGTTTGAGAAAGAACCTCAAAGGCAAGTGGTGTAATGCTCAAGGCTTTAGACCAAGGGAACACAGTGATCACCCTTGTTAAAGAGGACATGGCACTTTTCAGGGGTATCGGTGCTTTTCTCCCAGCACAGGTCCAGGCTTTGAAGACACATAAGCTCCAGTCAAGATGAGCTCATCAGTGTCAGACTTAGAAAACACTTTCAGTCAAAGTGGGGATGAAGTGCCAGGAGGCTGGACCTCTGGAAGGCAGGAGGATCCATGGAGAGATAATAAAACATAGGTGTACTGGACTATAAACGTGTCTCCTAGGAAAAGAGAAATAGCAGGCAGAATTTCGTGTCTTTCCAGGCCAGCGTCCCTCCAGGGGACAAGGGGGAAATGAGCCTAATGAGCAGATATAGGGAGCTGTGACTCTCTGCTCTGATGTGGTCCCTCAGTACACAGCCTTGTGCTGGACGGGATGTGCTGGTGTCCTTTGAGGTCTTCAGTCTGCCTAGGAGCCCAGCACTTGACTCCTTCCTGCTGTGTTTTCTGGGGACAGAGCTTCAGTCACCATCAAGCCCACCCAGGCAGGACATTGCACTTCCAGAGAGACCATCCTCTCAGAGCTGGTCTCCAGGAGAGTCTGACAGCTCAGTGGATGCTGCAGGAAAGCTTCAGAGAATGGAAACCAGGACTCTTTAGCTGAGGTCAGTGAGAGCCAGGCCAACCTAGCACAGAGCAGGGCTGCTGTGGCTACTCCCTGTCCTGATTGAGGATTTACTCACAAGGCTGCATTGATTCATGACACTTGGCTGAGAAGTGAACATTGCACTGATTAACACAGGGTTCACTGCTGGCCATGAAATGGAGCTAATGGAGGCTGAAGAGAAGAAGGGAGGGAGGTGTCCAGTGCTCCCAGAGAAAGAGCAGAGGTCCAAGGAGCTTTGCATTTAAGGGAGTAGAGGAATAGTAATTAACTGTGCAGGAACAAGAAGTTTGGTTAGTGCATTTTAAAATTGTGTATGTGCTCAATATGGGAAATAATTGATTATGCTTATTTATTATTTACAAAGATCCTGAGTATGAATCTTGCATGTTATCTTAGGTAAAAAGTTCATGGGACACACATTTTTAAAGTATTATTTTCTCTATAGTAACATAGAAAAATATAATTTCACAGGTGAATAGAGTTATGCCTGGATCCTTACTGTGGAATGCTTTGCATACTTGTGAGACTTAATATACCTGTGGTTTTTCAGCTATTTCCTGGTGTGTTGCAAAGGGCTGTGCTGGTTCCTCTAAGTGATAGGAGTTTCCCCCGCACTGTTTTCCAATATAGTCTTTTTAAGAGATTATTGGTATTTTTTCAACCACAGACTGTCTATTTTTATGTATATAGAAATGCATTAGTTGGGAATGTGTGAAAATTTGTAAATTTTGTAAATTCCAATCTATGAATTGGTTGTATCCGCACATTACTTTTTCAGAAAATGTGAGTGATTAATTTAATATTCTTTGAATTCTTGCTTTAAGTAAAAATAAAGATAGTCAACGGTCTTGTGCATCCCTAGTTCTATGTCACCATAGATACACATTTCCATCTGCTTTTTACACCTCTGCTATGACTTACTGTGTATTTGTGTTTTTCTGCTCAGATGCATTGCTCAGAAAGGCATCCACTGTAGGCATCATTGAAAGGCATTCATGCTTATTTCCCTCTTGATCCAAGCTTATTTTATCCTTGTTTAATATATTTCAACATAAACAATTTTGTATGGAGATATCAAAACTTTACCTATTTTCACCATCCTGCTGTTTAGAGGACTTCCTTCATTTTGTCTTATTTGCAGGTGTTTGGCAATTGAGTCTCAAATTCATAACCCATGTTGATATCATTAACTAATTCCTATTTCACATCTTTCCATTGGATGTTTTAGATTTTTCATTTCATTTGTTTCAAACAGTGCATGGTGAATGAATTTATTGAAAAGTGACATGGAACCCTGTCAACAAGTACAGGGGACATTTTTAATAAAGAATAGCAAAATATTTAAGATCAGTATAGTAGAATGTAAGCTGGTGGTCAGCAGAGGCTGGAAAGGGTGGGGAGGAGGCAGGGAGACTGTATAACCACTGCAACCCACAGTCACAGGGGAAGGGGTCCGTGTCCCACCACACAGTGGGAAGTTTTCAGTGAAGCCATTCCTTATACAGTGTTATGTCCAAAAGTTTATAATCTTTTGATGCAAACATAATATTACTTCCAAAGCACTCTACTTGTTTTTCTTTCTTTCTTTTTTTTTTTTTTTTACTATTTCAAGGCACATTTAATTCAACATCAAGAGTGTAATACAAAAGACGCAAATTCAACAAAGGATCACATTCCCCCATGCATGCATGACTTGTACTGACATCTATTATTTGACTTTCTCATGACTATTAAAGGTTCTTTCTCAGAAAAAAAAAACAAAAAACAAAAAACAAAAAACAACCCAAACAAAGAAACAAACAAAAACAATTAAATACAAAATCACCTCTTTGACCCAGAGATTCAACAACAATCATGAAGTCCACAGTCTTATTGGCAAAACTGATACACAGTGTCTTTAGGTCATTATGCTCAAGGTTAAGTGTGAAGCATTTTCCATTTCTTCATTTTACTGGAATTTTACATGTTCAAGTCTTGATTGATATCTCTGTTTGCAGCTCTCCAACCTGTCTCTAGACAGAGGGTGCCACAGACACTTCTGTTTCTCACGCTATTTTCTGCAAACAGAAACATTGCTCAAGTGTCTGCATTTCCTAGAAGGGGAAGTTTTTGGAGATGGCCTCTTCTTCAGAATAATCTGACGGCATCGGGTCTCAGAAGCAAGGAGAAAGGGAAGAGAAAAAAGCTGAAACACAAATTTCACCTGGTAAGTTTTACACAATTCATTACAAGCTGCACAGTGTAAGAATGTGGCTTTTTCTTTCTTTCTTGGCTCAAAAAGTCTGAGTATCAGTGTGGAAATGAGCACTTGGGTGTCCTACTCCAGCTTTCTCTTAATGGGACTGTCAGGAAGTCTTGTCTGGGGAGTATGATTTGTTACCTATCAGGCCTAAACTTCCAGGCACTCAGTCCATTTTGGGCTAGTTCCAGTTAGTCTGACCCAGTTTTCCCACTTTCCTTTTTAGGAAAAACAAGTCACTCCCTGGGTCTCCCATTGTTGATCTTGGTGGGCAACCCTGGGCTGCTGACTTGCTTGGGGCACTGACTTTGAGAAGGACACTCTTGCCTCTCTTGTTCCTATGTTGCTTCACTCAGTCCAGCCTTTTTGGGAAGAGGTTCTTCACTGGTCATCTTGAATCCTTTCTAGGCTGTGGCTGCAGAGGAGCTGCCAGTCACAAGGACCAAGGCCATGCTGCTGTCCTCCCACCGCAGCCCCAGAGCCTGCCTTCATACTAGTTTTTGATTACATGATTCCCATAAAGAATAAGAAAAGTTAGAAATTTCTAACACAAAAAATTGATGAATGTTTAAGGAGAGACAAGTGCTAATTGACCCCGATTGGAGCATGTTATATTGCACACACGTGTTCAATGATCACACTAGGCCCTGCTAGTGTGCACAGCTATTATGTCTCAGTTAGAAAAATTCAGAGTGAGGCTGAGGTTCGGTCATAGAGCACTTGCTTATCATGCAAAAGGTCCCAGGTTCATTTGTGGCCTTGCAAGAAGAACCCAAAACACAGCAAAACACCCCGTGGCTCTATTTTAGTCTGAGTCTCTCAATGCCTCTCCTTCTTGCATCCTAGGTTCTGTAGCGACAGGAGATGCAGTCACCCTATAGTCCGCCATCTTGGATCGCCACCAGAAATCAGTTTCTTCACTGGAAAATATGAATTGACCCATTTCAGTTTTTTTGTTTTTGTGATTTTAGTACTGGGATTTGAACACTGGGATACTTTACCACAGAACAACAGTGCAGTCCTTTTTAGGGTGAGACAAGGTCTTGCTAAGTTGCTTAGGGCCTCACTAAATTGTTGAGGCTAGCCTTGAACTTGAAATCCATCATCCTCAACCTGGATGATGGGATTGCAGGTATGTACCACAGGGTCTGGATGAATTGTCCCATTTCAATCAAATCAGTGGTGTCCATATGTGTGAAGAGAAGTCATAATATTTATTAATTTTTAGGGAGTAATATCCACCACATGGAACAAGGAAATAAAACAAAAGTTTCAGAGTTTCTTCTGCTGGGATTTTCAGAGGACCCAGAACTACAGCCCCTCATCTTTGGGCTTTTCCTCTCCATGTACCTGGTCACTGTGCTGGGGAATCTACTCATCATCCTGGCCAGCATCTCAGACTCTCACCTGCACATGCCCATGTACTTCTTCCTCTCCAACCTGTCCTTTGTGGACATCTGCTTCACCTCTACGAGCATCCCAAAGATGCTGGTGAACATCCAGACACAGAGCAAAGCCATTACCTACACAGGCTGCATCACCCAGATGTGCTTCTTCTTGTTTTTTATAGAGTTGGACAACTTCCTCCTGACTGTCATGGCCTACGACAGATATGTGGCCATCTGTCACCCTCTGCACTACACTGCCATCATGAATTCTCAGCTCTGTGGTTTGCTGGTTCTAGTGTCCTGGATTCTGAGTCTCCTGCATGCCTTGTTAGAAAGCTTAATGGTATTGCAACTGTCCTTCTGCACAAACCTAGAAATCCCCCACTTTTTCTGTGAGCTCAACCAGGTGGTCCAACTTGCCTGTTCTGACACCTTCCTTAATGACATGGTGATGTATATTGCATCTGTGTTGCTGGCAGGTGGCCCCATCGCTGGCATTCTTTACTCCTACTCCAGGATAGTGTCCTCCATCCATAAAATCTCATCAACTCAGGGTAAATACAAAGCTTTCTCCACCTGTGCATCTCACCTCTCCGTGGTCTCCTTATTTTATTGCACAGGACTTGGTGTGTACCTCAGTTCTGATGTAACCCACAGCTCACACTCCAGTGCCACAGCCTCTGTGATGTACACTGTTGTCACCCCCATGCTGAACCCCTTCATCTACAGTCTGAGGAATAATGATGTAAAGAGAGCCCTGAGAAGGCTCTTTGGAGGGCAACTGTAGCAGGCTCAGAAGCCCATGCCTCTGATTGCGGGTAGCAAGCCTCAGAGCCAGATTTGGAATTTCTGATGATATTGGGCATGTGAAGCTTCCTCCTCCTATTGATTTCCTGCAGATTCACTCCTCTGAGTTCAATCTCTCTGTACCACTAACAACCCACTTCATTCAGTCTCCTGCTTTCTATGATGCTCAGCAGTTTTTCACATCGTCTGAGTTTCTAAGTTCTTCCAAACTTAGGAAAATAAAAATTTGGAAATTCCCATGTGTGTCCTGGGATGGGAAGGATTTCCTACATATCATTTCTTCCCTCTTGAAGTGTATTGTATAGATATGTTTTTTATGTTTTACTGAAATATATTCATTTGGTTTGCTATGTGTATGCAGAAGCACAGCACTGGGTCCCTGAGTTGGATATTGTAATTTGTAGTAGAGGTAAATGTGTCACTGAAGTGCTTCTCCTTTGCTTTATCATTTCTGTATGTCTATGCTTTAACTGCTCCGCTTGGTAATTTGCACGTTAGTATAATGGTGCTGATTGTGATAAGTTACTGGGGTCATAAAATTAAATTTAAAAATGTAAAGTAATCATATTCAAACTCTTTTTGAAATAGAATCCTAGACATCCTTTAGAGAACATTATCCTGCCTACTACAAGTTCTTTTCACAGTGATATTGGTTGTATTTTGAGAGCTCTTGTATGGAATAATTGGCTGGACGTGGTGGAGAACATTATTAAACCAAGAGCTTGGAGGCTGAAGCTTGAGGATGGTCATTGTGAAACCAGTCTTGCAAGTTAGGAAAACCCAGGTAAATAAATAAATAAATAAATAAATAAATAAATAAATAAATAAATGGTCAACACATGTTGCCCAGTAGTGAGTCACCTCTGGGGTTGGTTTGCAGTATGATGAAATGATAATCACCATAGCAACAACAGCAACCATAATACACAGACATCATTACCTACTTTAGAGTGAGTGAACACCAAGCCTTTCAAAAATACACAAAAATAATAACTTACAAAGACAGTTTGCAGAGGAGAAGAGCTACAACTACCTACACCAGACTCTCACAGAATTTCACAGCCTTGCTCCTCAGAGAGAGTTTAACAGACCAGGACCTGCAGTACCAAGACCACCTTTATCAAATAAGAATGCAGCGTTTCTGGAACCTTAGTAGTCCTATGGTCTCAGCTTTTGCTTCTGTACTGGCCTTTTGATGATTCTTCTGCAAATGTGCATAAATGTGGTCTAGAATTGGTTTTGATCACCTCTTCACTGTTGACATTTAGGGCTAGAGTAATTATTTGTGTTTGTAGCTGTTGTGGGTGTGGTAGATGGCTAGTACCAATGTTAAGACATTGTTAAATATCTTCTGGAGGAAAATATATGTAGGTGAAAACCAAAGACCCATATATATGCAGTGGAAGCATTGTGCCAGAATTCAAATGAAGATCTCATCGCTCCTTACAGTATAGCATTTGTCACCCCATTTTTCTGCCATGGAGTTGGAGGTCATAGGAGTATCACTATGTAAAATCAACTTCACAGAATAAAAGTCAATAAAAATGAAGTTTCCCAGTTCCTCTCAGGTATTAGATCAGGTTATGATGCATGAAGTGAACCAATCACATTTCGTTCTAATAAACATTTTTAAGTTAAGGGTTCAATGGGAACTCTTAACTGGTCTTAAAACTATAACTTAATGACAATTTGAGAAAGGATCACATAGGCAAGAAGTGTAATGCCCAAGATTTAGACAAAGGGAACACAGTGCTCACCCTTGTTAAAGAGGAGTGACTTTTCTGGAGTATTGGTGCTTTTTGCCCAGCACAGGTCCATGTCTAGAGACATATGAGCTCCAGTCAAGATGAGCTCATCAGTGTCAGACTTAGAAAACACTTTCGTCCAAATGGGGGAAGATGTGCCAGGAGGCTGGACCGCTGGAAGGTAGGTGGATCCATGGGGGAATAATAAAATCTAGGTTTACTGGACTATAAACAGTTCTCTTGGTAATAGAGAATCAGCCGGAAGAATTTCCTGTCTTTCCAGGCCAGTGTCCCTCAGGGGAAGAAGAGGAAAATGAGCCTAATGAGCAGATATGGGGAGCTGTGACTGTCTGCTCTGATGTGGCTCCTCAGTGCACAGACTTGTGCTGGACTGGATGGCATGGTGTCCTTTGAGGTCTTTAGTCTGCCTAGGAAACCAGCACTTGACTCCTTCCTGCTGTGTTTTCTGGGCACAGAACTTCATTCACCATTTAGTCCATCCCGGCAGGACCTTGCATTTCCACAGAGAAACCTTCTCAGTGCTGGTTTCCAGGTGAATCTGAGAGCTCAGTGGACACTGCAGGAGAGCATCAGAAAGAATGGAACCCAGGACTCTTTAGCTGAGGTCAGTGGAGAGCCAGGCCAACCTTGTACAGAGCAGGGCTGCTGTGGCTGCTTCCTGTCCTGATTGAGGATTTACTCACAAGGCTGCATTGATTCATGACACTTGGCTGAGAAGTGAACATTGCACTGATTAACACAGGGTTCAGTGCTGGCCATGAAATGGAGCTAATGGAGGCTGAAGAGAAGAAGGGAGGGAGGTGTGCAGTGCTCCCAGAGAAAGAGCAGAGGTCCAAGGAGCTTTGCAATTAAGGGAGTAGAGGAACAGGGATTAACTGTGGATGGAAAAACAGTGAAATTAGGGTGTATTTTGATGTGTGTGTACTTAAGATGAAAAATATTTGATTACATTTATGTACTATCTACAAGATCCTGAGTAAAGGTCTTGCAACTTTATGTTACTATAAATGTCCATGGGACACATATGTTTTAAAATTATTTCAAGTGTTCTAATTAGTTGTACATGACAGTAGAATGGATTTATATATTGTGATAGATCATACATAATGGATTATAATCTCTCAGTTTTCTGAATATACATATTGTAGGATCACATCATTCAGGCAGTCATATAAGTACATGATGTATTAATATCTGTCTCACTCTACTATCATTCCTTCCCCCACACCACTTTCCCTGCCTTCACCCCCTCTACCTAATGTAATGTAACTGCTCTTCCTTATCCCCCACCCTCATTGTGAATTAGCAGCAGCATATCGGAGAAAACATTGATTTTTGTTTTGTTTTTGGTTTGGCTTCAGAATTAATAATGTATTGAACTAACCTATATGCCCTTAAACAGGTGAATGGATAAGGAAAGTTTGATCTATGTATGCACACACACACACACACACACACACACACACACACACACACATGAAGGGATGTATATTTTAACGTGTTTTTTCTGTTGTCTCATTAAAAGCAATTTAACAGTTCAGTAGAGATGCACTTAGGAGACTTACTTTGGAATGGTTTATATATCTGAGCCTGTGTCTGTGAGTTTATTGAGCGCTTACTTCTTATTACACAGGGTCTATGCCAGTTTCTCTATTGTATACTGGGAGGTTTTATCCCCAACTCCTTTTCCAATGCATTTATTTAAAAGATTGGTGAAGTTTCGTTTTCTTTTACAGATTGCCTATTTTCATGTATGTAGAAATATTTTTGTGAGGGATATTGAAAAATTATGACTTTTGTAAGTCCAAGCCTATCAATTGACTGTATTGGTTTGCACTTTTTTGGAAATGTATTGAGTGACTAATGTAATATTTTCTTTTTTGAACACTTGCTTTAAAAACGGTACTGAATATTCTCACACAGCCCTCATGCTACATCACCTTAGATACACATTTCCAAATGCTTTTCACGTCTCTGCTTTTGCTTATGATTGTGTTTTGTCTTTTTCTGCTCAGGTGCATTGCTCAGAAAGGCGTCACCTTTAGGCATCATTGAAAGGCATTCATGCTTATTTCCCTCTTGATCAAAGCACATTTTATCTTTACTTAGCATATTTTAACATACATATTTTTGCATGACAGATACTAAAACTTTATATATTTTCACTGTCATGCAGTTTATAGGTCTTCCTTCATTTTGTGCTATTTCCATTTGTTTGGCAATTTAGTCTTGAATTTGTAAACCATGCTGATATCATTAAATAGCTCCTATTTCCCATATTTCCATTGGATGTTTAGAGTTTTCATTCCATTTTGTTTCAATCAGTGTGTGGTGAATGAATGTATTGAAAAGTGACATGGAACCCCATGAACATGTACAGAGGGCATTTTTAATAAAGAACAGGAGAACATTGAAGACTCAGTGTAGTAGAACGTGGGCTGGTGGTCAGCAGAGGAAGGAAAGGCAGGGGAGGAGCCAGGGAGGCTTGCTAAACACTGCAGTCCACAGGCACAGGAGGAAGGGTTCCTGTGTCCCACCACATGCTGGGATGTTTTCAGTAAAGTCTTTTCTTATACATTTTTACCTCTAAAATTTTGTAATCCTATGAAAAAAAACTGAAAATTACTCCAAAATACTATAACAGCTTTATAACACATATTTATAAAAAAATAAGAAAAATGAAGTTATATAGTTCCTAACACAAAGAATTGACAAAATGTTTAAGAGAGGGAACTGCTAATGACCCTGATTTGAGCATTTCATATTTCACATGTGAATTGAATTATAACACTCCACCCTGATGTATGTACACTTATTATTTGTCTGTTAAAAAAAAAACAATTTGTGGTGAAGTTCAGTAAGAGCACTTGGTTATAATGCACAAGGCCCTGTGTTTGAGTCCCCTCAATGCAAATGAAAACAAACAAAAATCCAAAAAAGCAGGGCCCACAAAATAGAAAACTATAATAAAATAGCAATGTGAAATATTAGATAAAAATTGGAAACAATAATAAAATCCATAAACTGATTGCATTAAATAAAAATCTATACTTATACAAAACTTACTAGCACTGCCATTCTGTTTTCCTGTAAGTTCTCAGTTTATTCTTGAACTTTTCTTCCTATTCTGCATAATGACAAGCTCATACTCTTCATAGAAATGCAGGCTTAGGCTCCTATGCACACTAGACGTGCCCTCTCTTTGGTTGTGGTCTGTTCTAGCTTGTGCCCTCTTTCCTTCTCTGTGAAAGATGTATGCTGAGTTCCTTCAAATCAACTAACACAACACCCTTTGGATGTTTCAAAGGATGTATGGTATTTCACAATGGAACTATGCTATCCATACTTCTCTTTGGGTTCTTTCTTAGTTTTTAATTCATTGCTTTACTATTATGTCAACGCTGCAAAAGTATTTTGCTATTGTTAATTTCAGAGTGCTTCTCAATCACTAGTGATATATGCGCCCTAGGGTATATTGAACAGTGTCCGGAGAGATTTTTGCTGTCAAAAAGGAAGGGGTCACAACTGTGTATTTGAAATGTCCATGTACACTAGACTTCATTCCTGGTATATTCAACAAGTGATAGCTGAGCATTTATCATCTGTCATAATGTCATAGAAACATTGTCTGCTCTATAATAGTGTATCAAAGTCTTGGTCAATTTCATTACATTTCATGTTGATATTCTCAGCATGGCTGTATAATATGCTTTTCAGTTCTCTAAGTTTCTTTTTAATTACTGTTTGTTAAACCATGAAAATAGAAGCCTCAGGTACTGGATAAGGCTCGATTAGTGTAGAGTGCTTACAAGCACAGAAATCATCTGGAGTTACACCTAGCCTAACACACACACACACATGCACACACACACACAAAGCACCTTCTCTTTATTCTCTTCATTTGTCTGTTCTTTTGTTTTTTGGGGCACCTTCAACTTGTGACGTGATATATCATGATTTCTTTTTTTGAAGAGCTTTGTTTAGGTATAATTAATATCCAAAGGACAACATGTGTTTAAAGTGTACAATATGAGTTATACATATGGAAATGCTAATATCCATATGGAAATGAAAATATGCATATGCAAATATAGGCCAGATCCTGGGCACAAAGAGGAAAGAGACTTATGATTTGTCTATATACATATGCCCTTTGCCCATCATTGGGATGTAGGAGCTTTGGTTGTTGAGGCCTGCAGAGTGCCTGGAACATGGCCAGCACTCCACATATGCTCCTTCATGGTAAGACACAATTTATCCTTAAAAGATTACAGTGCATGAGCTCTTGGGAATGGCTTATAGTGAGACAGGAATTCCTAAAGAGTAATGGCTTTAGGGATGTCCTAGGATGAACAGATCCAGAAACAAAACAAATTAATTTCTTTACTGGAAAATATGAATTGTAGCATTTAACTATATCCATTTTGTCCATTTGTGTGAAGAGTAGTGTATGAGTCAGGGTTCTCTAGAGGAACAGAATCCATAGGAAGTATGATATAAAAAGGGGATTTATTAGATTGGCTTACACAGGCAGAAGCTAGATAGTCCACAATGGCCATCTGCAGCTGGTGAGCTGGAAGAACCAGCAGCTGAAAAGTCCAAGACACAGAAGACCCAGAACAAGAAAGATCAACAGTGCTCCACTGGTCTGAGAGCAAGGCTTCAGAAACTACCTGGAGAATCACTGGCAGTCTACTTTAGAAGACTGAAAAATGAGAGTCTGATATCCTCAGAGGATTGAAGCAGCAATCAAGAAAACATTCAAGAGCCAAGATTCCATCTGTATCTGCTTCCTGGTTCTTCTGGCTTTTATTCCTTTCTATTGGGTGGTGCAGCCCACGCTTAGGGAGTGATTCCACTTCAGTCCCTCTCCCACATTCCAATCATTCCTAGACACACCATCATAGACAGACCCAGAAGCTCTTAATCATCAAAATCTCTTAATCCATTCAAGTTGACAATTAAATTAACCATTGAAAGTAGTCATATATTTTTTTCTCTTTCCAGTAGTCACTTCCACTACATAGAACCAGAAAACAATACAAGAATTTCAGAATATCTCCTTCTGGGATTTGCAGAGGACCCAGAACTAAAGCCCCTCATCTTTGGGCTTTTCTTGGTCACTGTGCTGGGGAAACTGCTCATCGTCCTGGCAACCACATCAGACTCTCACTTGCACATGCCCATGTACTTCTTCCTCTCCATCCTGTCCTTTGTGGTCATCTGCTTCACCTCCACCACCATCCCAAAGATGCTGTTGAACATCCAGACACAGAGCAAGGCCATTACCTACACAGGTTGCATCACTCTGATGTGCTTTTTAAAAAAATTTTTGTAGATATAGACATCTTCCTCCTGACTGTCATGGCCTACAACAGGTATGTGGCCATCTGTCATCCCCTGCACTACACTGCCATCATGAATCTCCAGCTTTGTGGTTTGCTGGTTATGTTGTTCTGGGTCCTGAGTCTCCTACATGCCTTGATAGAAAACTTCATGGTGTTGAGCCTGTCCTTCTCTACACACTTAGAAATTCCACCCTTTTCCTGTGAACTTAACCAGGTGGTACAACTTGCCTGTTCTGACACCTTCCTTAATGACATGGTGATGTATATTGTATCTGTGTTGCTGGGAGGTGGTCCCCTCCCTGGCATCCTTTACTCCTACTCCAAGATAGTGTCCTCCATCTGTGCAATCTCATCAGCTCAGGGCAGGTACAAAGCCTTCTCCACCTGTGCTTCTCACCTATCCATTGTCTTCTTCTTTTCTGGCACAGGCCTAGGTGTGTACCTTAGCTCTGCCTCAACCCACAGCCCACACTCCAGTGCAACAGCCTCGGTGATGTACACTGTGGTAACCCCCATGCTGAACCCCTCATCTACAGTCTGAGGAATAAGGAAGTAAAGAGAGCCCTGAGAAGGCTCTTTGGAAGGATATGATGAAAGACTCTTGCCCTGGGGTTCAGGGGCACCTGCCCCTTGACTCTGCGCAGCACATCCTCAGAGATAGAGTCGTGTTTTTTTAATCTGATTGTGAAAGTGACACCTCTTCATTCTGTTAACCCTGGAGTTGTCATGATTCTGGTTTCACCCTCTATGCAAAGTAACCAGCTCTCTTTATCTGCCTTCGGTTTCTCTGACAGTCAACTGTCTGTGCACATTGTCTGTTGAACATTTCTTTGAAGGAGGAAAACTTTATGTTGCAGACAGCAAATATTTCTTACAAAAACATTCTTCCCACCTGAAATATGTTACATTGATGAAGGTTTTTATCTTTCACTGATAAAACAGTCATGTATTTTACTGTGTTTATGGAAACAGCAGCACTGGGCACATGAGGTAATTTTTGAAATTTACTTGAGTGAAATCTGAAGCCATGTTTTTCCATGTTGCATTATTATTATTCCCATGTATGTCAGCAATATAACTGCTTTTCATGAACATTCATCTGTATTATGCTAGTGTACTTTACCACAGGTTATTATGGTCTAAAAAATTCATCAGTAAGATATATAAAGAAAATATGGTATATACGCACAATGGGGTTTTACTCAGATATAAAGAAAAATAAAATTATGACCTTGTTGAAAATGATGGTCCTAGAGAACACTGTGCTAAATTAAATAAGCCAGGCTCAGAACATCGAGAGTCAAATTTTCTAGAGAGCAATGAGGCACATAAAAGGCTATCTTATGAAACTAGACGGGAGAATAATGGTGTCAAGGAATGGGACAGAGGAGGTTGGAGGAGCAACGGGGAAAGGGAGGGCATCTACCCACATATGTCATATCTACACATGAACACACTTGGGTGAATTCCACTTTCTTGTCTGTCTATAAAGCACCAAATAAATACAGTAAATAAATAGAGGAAAGACCAGGAGAGTACAGGAAGTGGAATAGGAGAGGGAGCAGAGCAGAGAGAAGAAGTCCTGGGGTCTGAAATGGAGCAAATACTATTCTATGCAAGTGTGAGTATGTCACAATGAGCACCACTGTTATATATAACCACAACTCGATAATAAATCATTAAAAGGGGAAAGGAATGATTATTGTTTTTAATCCAGCATATTCCAACTTTCTTTGAATTAGGTTATAGACATCCTTAGGAGATCATTATTCTGCCTACTAAAGTGTCTTTTTCAGAATTACATTAGTTGCCATGTAAGAGCTTCTGCATTAGAATTATTGGCTGGCAATGGTTGTGCACACCTTTAATCCTAGTGACTTGGAGGTTGAGGATAGAAGGTGACAATTTTGAGGCCAACGTGGGCAATTTAGGGAGACCCTGGCTCAAAAAAAAATAAATATTAAAAAGATCCAGTTGTTATCTCACTGGTAGGTCACTTCTGGCTTCACTCCCCTGTAATATAAAAGACTATATAATAATAACTGGACAGGAAATATTACTGTCTCTAGATTGAGTAGATGCACTTCCTTCAGGAATAACATACAATGATGATTTGGGAGGAGAAGACCTAAAACTACCTACACCAGACTCCACAGAGCATCACAACCTGCTACTCAAAATGAGGTCCACAGACCAGTACTTACAATACCAGGACCACTTTGGACCTTGTTAAATTACAGAGTTTCAGGAGTCCCATGACCTCACAATTTGCATTGGAACTAGCATCCCTGGTAAGTCTTCTGAATGATGAAGTTGGTCTAGAATTGGTTCAGATCACCTCCTCAAGATTGACATGTGGGGGCAGGGTAATTTTTTGTGTTGGGAGCTGTTGTGGGTGTTTAGTACCATGCTGCAGACATTGCAAATATCCCCAGGGAGAAACATATCTAGTAGAGAAACAGAGGCCCTTATTTTAGAAGAGTAAGTGCCATGCCAGAATTCAAATGAAGGTCCCATCTCTCCTTAATGTAAAAGCATTGGTCAGCCCAAGTTCTGCAGTGGATGGAGTTCACAATGGTATCATTACACAGAACAGACTGCATAGAATAGACCTTAGTAAACATGAATTTGCAGAATTCTTGTCAGGTGCTAATCTCAGATTATGGTGCACAATAAGAACTAAGTACATCCTTTCTTAATAAATATTTCAAAATGAGGGACTGAATGGGAGCTCTTAACGTGTTTTAATTTAAACTATAAATTTCCTATTCTTGTGGTTGTGCGTGATGTGGAGTTACCCTTGTCGTATATTCAAACACAAGGATAGGAAAGTATGTCCAATTAATCATACTGTCCTTCCTGCTCCCCTCTCCTCCCTTCCCTCATTCCCCTTTGTCTAATCCAATGGACTTCTCTTCTTCCCCTCCCTGCTCCAACCACAAGAATAGGATCCTAATTAGAATAAGTTATACTCCATGTATGTGTAATATGTAAATCTCATGTGTATCTAAAAAGACAAGTAACATAAAAGCAAAAATATGAAATTTCCTGATAGTGTTTGAAGGACCATGAAGACATGACGTGAAATGCCCAAGGATTTAGACCATGTTCTCACCCTTGTGAAAGAGGAATGGCTATTTTCTGGTATCAGTGCTTTTTGCCCAACACAGGTACATGCTTTGAAGACACATGAGCAGCAGTCAAGATGAGCTCATCAGTGTCAGACTTAGAGAACACTTTTAGTCAAAGGGGAGATGAAGAGCCAGGAGGCTGAACCTCTGGAATGCAGGTGGATACATGGAGAAACAATAAAATCTGGATTTACTTGGTTATAATCATGTCTCTTGAGAACAGAGAATCAGCAGGGAAGAATCTTCTGTCTTTCCAGGTCAGTGTCCCTCAGGGGAATAAGAGGGAATTGAGCATAATGAGCAGAAATACGGAGCTGTGACTCTCTGCTCTGATGTGGTCCCTCAGTGCACAGCCTTGTGTAGGACAGGATGTGGTGGTGTCCTTTGAGGTCTTTGGTCTGCCTAGGAGCCCAGCTCTTGACTCCTACATGCTGTGTTTTCTGGGGACAGAGCTTCAGTCAACATCAAGCCCACCCAGGCAGGATCTTGCACTTCCAGAGAGACCTTCCTCTCAGTGCTGGTCTCCAGGTGAGTCTGACAGCTCAGTGGACACTGCAGGAGAGCATCAGTGAGAATGGAATCCAAGACTCTTCAGCTGAGGTCAGTGAGAGCCAGGCCAACCTTGGACAGAGCAGGGCTGCTGTGGCTGCTCACAGTCCTGATTGAGGATTTACTCAAGAGGATGCATTGATTCATGACAATTGGCTGAGAAGTGAACATTGCACTAATTAACACAGGGTTCGCTGCTGGCCATGAAATGGAGCTAATGGAGGCTGAAGAGAAGATGGGAGGGAGGCATCCAGTGCTCCCAGAGAAAGAGCAGAGGTCCAAGAAACTTTGCAATTAAGGGAGTAGGGAAAAACAGCCATGTTATGGTGTATTTTAATGTGTGTTTAGTTAGATGGGAAATATTTGATTATGTATGTGTATTGTTGCAAGAATCCACATCAAGGATCTTGCAAATATCATGCAACAGAAATCCATGGATGCACTTCCGATAGTATCATTTCTCCCATTGGTATTCACATGGAAAGCATTATGTCACAGCTGAGTACAAGTATGTCTAAGAGTCTTACTGTGCAATGATTTGCACATCTTTGAGGCTGAACATGCATGTGAGGTTGCTCGCCAGTTACCTCTGTATTGCAGAGTCTCTCCCTCGAGACTTTTGCATAGACACTGCAGGGCATTTCCCTCATTTTCCAATTTATTCTTACAAAGTATTGGAGTACTTCCCCCACACAGATGACCTGTTTGCCTTTTAGTTTAGCTGTTCCTTGTATGCATAGAGATATTTTGGGGAGTGTGTGGAAGTTTATGAACCTGGTGTAGTGAAATCTATCAGTTGATTATATTCCCGCACTTTTTGTTCTGAAAGAACCCAGGAATTGATGTTCTTTACTTGTCAGTTGTTACTTTAAGGTTCTTGTGCTTCTCTGTTGCTAGTATTCATGTTCTGTGTGTATTTCCAACTCATTTTCACCTTTCTGTGGTTGCTTACTGTGTCCCTTTACTTCTTGGGATTAGGTGCATTTCTCAGAGAGGTATTAGCTTCGAGCCTCCCTGGGAAGGCTTTTGTGCTTCTTTCCTATTTGTTTAATGCTCATTTTATCTTTATCAAGTATATTAGAATACAGTTATCTTTACATAAATCTCCCTAAGACTTTAAACATTGTTACTAGCATGCAATTTAGAGGATTTACTTCATATTGCAGTATTTGTGAGGTTTTGACAATTTAATCTTGAGTTAGGAACCAAGTTGATATTAAATAATTAAGAGCTTATAACTTTTCTTTTAGATGTTTTAGATTTTCATTTAATTTTGTTTCAGTCAGTGCAAACTGTATGCTTGTATTTGAAATGTCACATGAGTACAATAAATATACACAATGAATATATCCAAACAAAAATGAAAATATTTAAAAATAGTGAAAATTAGAATGGTGATCAGTAGAGGGGAGGAATGTGGAGGAGAGACAGCAGGGGTTGTTGGTGGATACCAACACACACTTATACAAGAGCCATAAATCCAGAGTTCCTACAGCACAGGGCAATAGTTATAGCACATTTTCTTCTGTGTTTTATGGTTATGATTTTCATATTCATAAGAAAAAGCATTAAGTTTCTTAAAAAAACATAGACCATCTTTTAATTATATATTCTCATAAAGAATTAGAAGAATATTAGAAGCTTCCCACCAGAGAATTGATAAATATTTAAGGAGAAGGAAGTGTTTATTATCCTGATTTGTGCATTTCATATTGAATACAGGTGCTGAATTGTCACATTTTACCCTATTAACTATGTACAGGTATTATGTATCAATTTACAAAATTGGACAGCAGTTGTAGCACAGTTATAGGGAGCTTGCTTAGCATACACAAGGTGTTGGGTTTGAGACTCAGCCCTGCCAAAGTAAACAAAAACCAAACCACATGAATAAATTGATTATCAAATGAAATTTTAAAACAAAAATAAATCCATAAACTCATTGCTTTAAAGAATAAAAGCAGTATACTTTTTATGAGGTACAAGTTAAGAACAGACCGATCACCACTGAAAATTCCAAATTTGAGGGTCTTTATTAAGCTGGCCGGGTGACTGTCTCACATCATGCCCCAAAAAATGGCTATTGGGAGAACAGTCCTGACCATAGGGTTGTAGGGGTTCTTATACCAAAATCACATCAATCATAAGTGACTGTTGCTATGATTCAAAATTACAAACTAATGTCATGAGATCATCCACAGAGGGAGAAGCAGGTCAAAATGACCCTTAACTAGGTACAAACTAAAGAATGGTTATTAACATCCACACAATCATTGTTCACATGGTACATTGTTTAGAAGCAATAGGAATCAAATGAGCGATTTTTCTTTACATAGGAATTGTCATTTTTCTTTACATAGGAATTGTCATTTTGTATTGTTAAACATGTTGCACTAAGTACAACTGATGATGGGTACAGAGGTGAGGTGTTCCCATGGGAGGAGCTTATTTCCTACATAACATGGAGGCTCAGAGCAAAGTAGAGTCTGTTTAGTCATTTCCCTTAGAGTCTGGCCTATAATATTCTCATGGAGCCAGATCTGTCAACCCATCACATTTCCCACTGGTTTTTTGTACATAATCAAATCATTGATTCATTAGTAGTGCACAGGTGATTGTAGTGAGTGTGCAACACCATTAGCTTGACAGACTGGATTCTATTTTTATCATATTTAGTTGAACAGTTTATCATGTATGGCCTGATTAAAAGTCCCAACATAACTAGGATGAGAAGTCTCACCATTGTGGTTATTAGAGTAGTTAACCAGGGGGAGCAGGAGAGCAGATTTTGGTACCAATTTTTCTTTATGGTTTTTAGCTTTTTTTTTTTTCTTATCTTTTTTGAGCCTTTTTTAAAATCAAAGATAAACTATCATGAATGACACCTGAGTGGTTAGTATAGAAATAATAGGTCTCCCCTAAGGCCATACATATTTTTTTTAATTTTAAAAACAGCAAATTTAACCCTCTTTTGTTTTGTAAAACTAACTCAGCAGGTGAATCAAGGGAATTTTTCAGTGACTTACAGATTTTTTAAAATTTATTTAAGTTTAGATATATTCGTCTACTTGAGGTTTTGAAATTTTGGTTTCCCATAATAACTGTAGTGGTCCCTATAGCTGTGTAGTTGCCTATGTTTATTTCTACTAGGAGGGGAACTAAGAAAGGGGCCACTTTTTTAGATCAATGCATGAGTACCATATGTTCCCTCTTTCCTCCCCATCATACACCTGGGAAAAGATGTGACAGTAACACAGAATTCATCCCATTTGGTAATCTCAAAAAGTTGAAGGGCCAAGCATGGAGTTATTCCTGATGCAGTCCAGGTAAGAGAAAAAACGCAATTAACATTTTTTAGGTCTTATCTTTAGACAGTGGTTGGGGTCTCTGAGGGATATCCATTTTCTGTTGTCTTAACTCAGATGTGATGAGTCCATGTTGTGAGTAAGGTCCCTTCCATTTCAGCCCGGTGTTAGTCCTTTCTGGAAAAATTTGATGTAGACATAGTCTTCTGACTGTGATGGGTGTTGGAAATCAGTGATCTCTTGGCGCTGGTTCTCTCATAAGTTGAACCTGTTGGAGAGACTTAACAACAGGTTAGAACAGGAGCAGGTTTGTGGTAAGGGTGGAGGAAGGGCTCTGGAAGCATTAACATTTTAATCTCTCAGAGTTCATTTGCCTCCAACTTTCTGGACCCAAACTGGCCCTCATTTTTGTGATTTAACCCAATTTACCTATCTATATGGACTGTCTTTTAAAATTTGTATTATTTACCCCTCTAATTTTAGGGACTTTTACTGCTGTAAGGGAAATGGGTGATGACCGCTCTTGCTGCTTCTAGCTGAGAGGGAGTGTTGTGGGGTGGGACAAGCAGTAAAAAGAGCCTTTTTAGAAATTGGATCTTTCTAGGGGTAAAAGTCTTGTTTATGACAGAAACAAAAAACCATGAGTACAAAATAAATAGCAACTGGAACATGTCAATGAATATCATGAAGATGATAGAAATCAATAATCTCTTACCAGGAGGTGGAAGAGCTGAGATGTTGTTTACATGAAAAGGTCTAACAAAGTCTAACAAGGCTGGAGAGGATAAGGCCTCAAATGTAAATGTTATCTCTGTCAGAGTTATCAGGAATATAAGCACAACATTCAGTTAAGTTACTTACTGTCATCTGATTTTTGTAAAATATCTTCTTTTTGGCATGATCTCTTTGTTTAGTACAGAGCCCTTTATTTTTGTTACTTAGGTTTAGAGAATCTTACTAGCAAACATTGATTAAGTCTACCTGTATTGGAGATTAGAAAGATCTGTGGGCCTTAAGCTGACTAAAAACTTATAACTCTGGCAGTTTCTTTTGATAATTATCAGACATTTTTGTCTAAGAATCTTTTTGTCACCTTTAGTTTTACTTATTTTGGGGGGATAACACAAGTGTACATCTCAAGTTACATTAAAATAACTATTGTTCAGTTTTTGAAATGTC
Organism: Sciurus carolinensis; assembly: GCF_902686445.1. Taxonomy (NCBI): domain Eukaryota; kingdom Metazoa; phylum Chordata; class Mammalia; order Rodentia; family Sciuridae; genus Sciurus; species Sciurus carolinensis. The sequence goes on from NC_062229.1 coordinate 17,819,139, forward strand.
CAGGAATGACTGTGTTTCAGTTTTAAATGTTTTTGCTAGGTATTTAAGATCAAGCTGGTCAAACTGACCTTGTTCATATCTGCTGTTAAGAGTCAGCTGAGTTCCCACAGGGGTCACTCTTGGGGAACTTGAGAGCAGCTTCTTAGCTCCTTTAGTGCCATTCACTAGGTAGGATCTCCTTGATGAGGTGGCTTCCTTTGGAAGCATTAGGGATGTCTCCCTTTCCCAAGGACCCTCCTCTGCAGCAGATGCACTGATGGGCTTCTCATCCTCTAGTGGTCCCATCAGTCTCCCTGATCAGAAGTTTGTGTGACCCAGAGTTGCAAAGCTCCCTGGGTTTAGGCTGACTCTGAGGGCAAGAGCCAAATACTGATTTTCTTGACCCCTTTATTTTAATCTCAATCTTTAAGTTTTGATCTTAAACATCCAGCAGGTCAGTTTCACCAGTCATAGAGTAAGCGTAATGGGTTTTAACTTGAATGTCTATGACTTTATAGTTATTTACCAACTTTTATTAAACTGGGGTCTATATTATCTGTCCTATAGGTGATGGCTTATTATCTCAAATTAATTTAGATTGTTCTTGAAGCAGTACCTCTGTAAAACATTAACCAGTCAACAGTTACAGAGTTTACAAGGAAAATACAAAATGGAAATAACAACAGTAAAAACATATTTAGTTGTGTAATAACTGTCTTAAATTTTGGCTGAGGTATATATTATATCCTGTGTTTGAGATCACAGTAATTTTCTAACAACAAAATCAATCTTTTATTATCATTTATTTTTGTGTGGTTCTGGGTATTTGAACCCAGGGCCTTGTGCTTGGAAGGCAAGCACTCTACCAACTGAGCTATATCCCGAGCCCAAAATCAATCTTTTGAATCTAACTTTAAATGAGCTGAAGTCTGACTTATTTTGGAGCCATTGTAACATGTAGTAAGGTAGGAAGCAGAGCCTCATATCAGGTAAGGCAGGGCTCTTCATAAATCTTAGGTAAAACGGTCTAGGTCTGAAGCTGATCTTTATCTTTTTAAAATATCATTTCATAAAGTTTACATATACTGTGTCCTAAGTCAATATAAATGTTAATTAACACAGTATGATATTACACCTAAAACATGAATCAAAGAAAGCTGAGAGCTTTTAACTTTCCTTTTGTGTAGTAAAGTGGCAAAATGTTTTCCTGTTTCATGATATTAACCTCTAAACAGATCAAACTCTTATTATCTTACAGAAATACATTTACATTTTTATCTCAGTGCAGAAGGTAACATAAGGTTCAGGTCCAGTTACAGAACATTAAATGATATAAATAAATCCCCAGTAAAATTTCTTATTTTGCTAAGTTTAAATTTACCATTATAACTTTAGGTTGGAGAACAGCAACTGATAAAATGTTCTTTTAATCCTTTTAAAGACTTGTGAACCTGGAAGATATGAACACTTTTAATATATAAATAAGAGTAATAGAATCATAATTACATTGATGTTTTTATATTAACCACGTTTAACTTTTAAAGAAAATTTAGAGTTTGTAATGTAGTACAATACTCTAACAGTTGCTGTATAACCAGACTTTTCAAACCCCCAATTTTTAAGATTAGTTGCTCTTGAGAATAAAACTTAACAGATACAATGTTAAAGTAAATTAATGTTTTAAGAATCATTGGTCATTTTAGCATATAGACTGAAATTTGGTTTGTATCTGTACATTAATATTTGACCTTAGTAGAAAACCTTGAATAGTTTTAACTGTTGTGTGACTTATATGTACACATAAACATTTTAAAATTTATCCTTAATTTACACTTTTGTAATCTCTTAATTAAATCTTCTTGCTGTTTACTTAGCTGTATGACAATTTTATTTTATCACATAAAGTCATTTTTATCTACAAACATTTTTACTAAATATATTTTATGTCTAAAACCTTGTAATGTTTTAATCTGTTGATCCCCTTTTTTAAAATTTATATTCTGAAACAACCCTTATAAATTTATGAATTTAGATAAATTACTCCATTTCAATCTGATGAAATACTTTGTTACTTACAAAACTCTATTTAAATACAGTTGAAACTTTTGGACCATTTATATAGAATAATACCTGTCCAGACTTTTAGTAACCATGTTTTGTGATAACATAAAGTAAATTTAAATCCTTTTTTTATTTACCAATTCATGAAAACACCAAAAATGTTTTAAGTATATTACCCTGTGGAATTTAAGAAGTTAAGAGTACTTGATGTTATATTTAACAGTCAGCATTTTAACTCTCTAAACCAATCAGATGTCTCTAACAAACACATCCATGATCAATCTCATATATGTTAAATCTAATTTAGTTATGTTTTAAAAACTGAGGTATCAGAGAAGTGCATTGGGCCATATCAGTCATTTCTTTCCTATTGACGAAAAATCTAGAAACAGTGCACACTAGACATTTTATAAAATTCACATTTTATTATTTTTGACCATCTAGAAACAAAACTGTGTTAGTACCTTGAAAGCCATATTTTTGTTTACCCAATTTAATACCTTTTAAATCATGTGAATCAAAAGCATTTGGATCCAATTTTTAAAATTTTAATTGATGAGCTCACATGTCAATTTTGGTACTAAATATATGTAGACCTGACAATACACGAGTGTACATATACATGAAGTACATATGCACAAACACCTTATAGCTTATTTTTTAAAACCTATTAGACTGAGAGTTAACCCTTGTAAACTGGTCTCAGAATGAAACAGAGCATTAAGAAAACCTTATAGTTGAATAAAATAGTTCTGATAAAATTAACCTAGGCTCACCAGATCGAAATTATGAACTCAAAAAGATGGAATTTTAAAAGTCTTTTGGCCTCCATCCTAATGTGGTCCGTTCTCATCAGAGATGAAAAAGAATTAAGAGAATATAGACAAGGTTATGCCCTATCCCTCCCTGAAGGAGTTTCCTGAAGAGACAGCAAGGGAGCTGCTTCCATTGGTCTCCTTGGGAGAGCCCCCTCAGGTTGGGGTCTTGTTCTAAACCACTTTTTCTGGTCTCTTGGAAAGCAGCCATCAAAGTTTTAGTCTGGCATTTTGGTGGACCAAATCCAATAGTTGGAAGTTCCTGTTGGCAGCAGATTATATTTTAATGTAAGCTTTATTGAAATGGAATAAAAACCTTTTTAACCATGTTTTTCCAAATTTGACTATAAAACATTTGATCAGATTGTTCAGGCTGCCCAAAGACAATTTGGTCGTCCCCTGAGGGGGCCATCTGACCTCGAAAGTTGGTCATTCTCTCTCACAGAATTTAGAGAGAGAAAAGATGTCACAGCGACTCCTGTCATCAGTGGACCTACTCTGGAATTCCTGGAAATTTGTCAATATGCATTGAAGGGTATATATGATGAACATGAGGGAGACTGACCCACGTCCACACTCAAGGCAACTAAAAACAGAAAAAGACGAACAAACACAGAACAGACAAGACACCAAAGACAATGACAAGTGGCCACTCCTGATTCCTGACCTGAGGGCCTGGGCAATGTCTTGCCAGTCCTGGACTCGGGAAGTGATGCTGCGTCCAGCCTTCCTCAGAGTCCTCAGATACCGATCCACCAGAAACAGACTTACTGGTCCCTCAGGGGTGCAGAAACAGGTGATGCTCAGAGAATTTAGTTCAGTCTGGGACGGGGCTCCACAGACCATGCAGCCTGGGGCTGAGGAACGTCTCTCAGAGGCCTTCCCCTAGGAGCAACGTTGTGGCCTCTCCCCTCTGCAGGAGTTCCCAGGTCTGTGGTGAGCGGTGATTATCTACCAGGCAACAAGGATCTCGCTGGGGCTTCCAAATGTTATGAGGCACAATTGAAGAACATGCCGATCAACACTGAAAAGTCCAAATTTAAGAGTCTTTGTTAAGCCGGTTGGCTGACTGTCTCACACAATGGCCCAAAAAATGGCTATTGGGAGAATCGCCCTGATCATAGGGTTGTAGGGCTTCTTAAACCAAAAATCACATCAATCAAAAGTGTCTGTTGCTATGATTCAAAATTACAAACTAACATCATGAGATCATCAGCAGAGGGAGAAGCAGGTCAAAATGACCCTTACCTAGGTACAAACTAAAGAATGGTTACTAACATCCACACAATCACTATTCACCAGGTACATTGTTTAGGAGCAATAGGAATCAAAAGAGAGCAATTTTTCGTTACATAGGAATTGTCATTTTGTATTGTTAAATATGTTGCTCTAAGTAACTGTTGATGGGCCCAGAGGCAGGGTGTTCCCATGGGAGAAGCTTATTTCCTACATAACATGGAGAATCAGAGCAAAATGGAGTCTATTTGCTATTTGGTCATTTCCCTTAGTGTCTGGCCTATAATATTCTCATGGAGCCACATCTGTCAGCCTATCACATACGTATACTAATTTAATCAATGCTGTCATTCTCTGTTCTGTAAGTTATATGTCTCTTTTAAAGCTTTTCTTTCTGTAGTATGTGTACATACATGCTCCAATACTTTCTATGAAAATGCATGAGAAAAATCCCGTGCACTCCTCACTGTTCTCTCATTTGGTGCACTGTTTTCTCCTCAAGGTCCCCCACCTTCTCACTCTAATTCCTGTGGACTTCCTGCAGATGACCAGCTCAGTGCAGTTTAGGTATTTCTAAGGACGCACAGCATTTCATAATGGGGCTGTGCTACTCTTACTTTCCATGCCTTTCACATTGGTTCTCACTAATTCACTGCTATATCAATGTTACAAAAAATACGTTGCTATTGTTAAGTTCAAACAAGTGATTCTCAACAAGAAGGATGCCCCCTCCATGACACAGAGCAAGTTTCACAGACATTTTAAGCCGTCACTCAGGGGAGGGGTCGTGAGAGCTCAGGGGTGTTGCTGACCCTCCCACAATGCACAGGCCAGCACCTGCCTCAGAGAATTAACTTGTCCCAGAATGTCAATATTCAGGAGATTAAGAGACCTTGAGGTAAGGAGTTTCTATCCTTTTGGTATTTGTAGCTGACTTGATATTATCTCCCTCATACATGGTCCAGAGTCACATCTGTTCTACCTAATTTTGAGAGCTCTCTTTTTTCTTTTTAAAAGTTCTAACCACAACCTATGAAACAGCTCTTCAGGAGCTTTTCCTAAGGATGGGGGCTGTGGATAAAATATTTCTTGCTGTTTTCTTAAATTATTACTGAGCTTAAGCAAATATTTTGGGTCCCTTTACTGTTATTTGTTCATTTTCTACCAGGATCAGTATTTTGAGTGATTTCTACAAATTATTATTTATCCATTGGTTCTCAGGTAGTACTTTTGACCATGAAAATCATTCAAATTTTTTTTACTGGTACATATCTGTCTTCTTACACCTGAGTTTCTTGCCTTACTAGGTTCTTGCTGACTGTAGATTTTTGTATAATTTGTGGCTGTTCACCTAAAATCAGTGGTGTTTTATACACTTAGGTCTTATCTTCTCTGGCTACTGTTAACTTAAGTGAGGTAGGGGGCCAACTTCATTTTCTTCCAGGCAGACATTTATGTGAGCATTTATTCCACAATCAAATCTTCTACTAAATTGAAATGAAATTTTGTCACATATGAAATGTTCATACATACTCAGGCTCAATTCTTTATCCATTCAACAAGTGACAGCTGGGAGTTTATTAACAATCAGTATATTATAGGAATATTACATGTTATATTCTGATATGCCAAAGCTTTTGTTGATTTAATTACTAATTCCTGTTGATATCTTGGAATTGCTCCTGTTAGTCTTGTTCCAGTTAGTTTTGGTGTTTGCACTGTAAAGGATGGAACCAGAGCCTTGGTCATGCTGACAAGTGCTCTACCACTGAGCACACTGCCACCTGGTTTCTGCTAGCTTTTGAGGCTCCATTCGTCTTGTTGAACACAGTTGTTTGGAAGCAGTCCCATGGAACCTGGTTGCATTCTCCTTGCAGTTTTTGAATTACATAACTTACTACCTTCCTACATTTTTCTCTAGTAACTTCAGACAGACTTCTGTATCTTTATGAGGATAGGAAGGTGAACAGAGCAGGTGAAATCTTTGCTCACCTGGATCTGGTTTTATAAGGTCATAGACTATGTATGGTGAAATGCATGTGTTATAACACAGTGTTCCCAGTCATAGGAAGGAAACAAAGGGACAGGACTGTCATTACATGTGTGGTTTTACAAAGAATGAGTGGGGGGACCTCTGCTTGTTGGATGAAGACCAGAACCAGGGCCAGAGTGCACCCGGGGTCTTTGTTAAGAAAAAATAATAGACAATTAAAATCCAAAACCCAAGAATAAAAAGAACAGATGCCACAGGAGAGAAGTGAGGAAGAGGACTCCTCAGCCATCGTAGCAAAACCCATTGGTCAAGGAGGTCTGGAAGAGGCACAGAGAAAACAAGAGTTTCTGCTTCATATAGCAACAAGACAAGATTTGTTGTACTTTATGGATCCTTTTGTGAATTGTTAATTTATTCTCCTTAATCACTTTATCTTTGTGTCCTTTCTGTATCACTTTGAAATCATAAAGTCATTGCTATTTTTGACTTTGTATGTGTTTATTTCTGCCCCTTTCTTATTTTTTCAGGGTGCCCAGGAGACAGAACCTGGGCTGGAACACACCAGAAGCAAGGAAGCGGTTTCTTCCTCTTGGTCTCTCAGGGACCATCTGGGCTTATTACCTCACTCCCTAGCAACATGTCCATTTCATTCCACTATTTTTCTGTTTATTGACATTTCCCCCCATATGTGTTTCTTTAAATGCAGAGTGTAATCTAGCATTTACCGTAGCGGTATTGGCTGCATGCTTATGTGTCCATGAGAGGCTTACAAAATGGGGGTTCTGGCTGCCATTTCTGCATTAGGGGAAAGATAATTTGACCCATCCAGCTTGCATTGTATACACTAGGAGCCTAACAGTGTGGTGTGAAGGTCAGAGGCCACAGTGGTGACAGTGTGGTGTGTGTGCATGTGTGCCGTCCTCAGGGCAGGACTCTGGGACTCAGATATTCTAAGGTGATGGTCAGTATGTAGATCAACTCAACAATACAGGGTAGTTTGTAGCATGTCCATTTCCATTAAATGGATGCTGGGGAAGGAAGTTAATAATATGCGAAGGTGTAGTGGGAGGAAGGCCTTCCTGTCTCAGGCAGATTCAGCTCCAGCAGGGAGACCACCTCTTTCCTCAGCATCCTCTGACACCATCTCTGATCACTCTCCCTCTTTCTCATTGACCTCTTCACACTGGCTGCTTGATGCCTTTGGATTTCCTAAACATGCTCCTGCCTCAGGGCCTTTGCACTGGGAATTCCTTCTGCCAGGTAGAAATGCCTGCTGGCCTGCTGGCTTCTGCTGGATCTCCTGAGAACTCTGTTCAATTGTCACATTCTCTACTGAGCTTCTGGTCACCTATTAAAAACAGTCCTGGAGCTGGGGGTGTGAGTCAGTGCGAGAGCGCTAGAGCACCTGCTTAGCATATACAAGGCCCTGGGTGAAATCCCCAGCAACACACACACACACACACACACACACACTCACACACACTCACACACACTTAAATACAACTGCTTACCTGCTGTCTGCATTATAATTGCTTTTGTTTTTATCATAAGTGCTTCATCATCAGGCATACTACATGATTATTTTGTTTTAAAGCAGGTTTATTAAGTTACGAGTAATATTCGAAGGACCACACATATTTGATTGATTTGATGTATTATTCAGTGAGTTGGCACATATGCCAATACATGTGATACATCATTTTCACAAAAATATACTAGACCTGTGATTTGCCCTTGTGTACGTTTTCTTTGCCCATCATTGGGATATAGGAGCTTTGGTTTTTGAGGCCTGGACAGTGCCTGGAATGAGGCCAGCAACGCACATGTGCTCTTCCATGGTAAGAAGAAATTTCTCCTTAAAACAGTAAAATGCATAAACTCTTGGGGAAAGGCTTAGAGAGACAGGGATTCCTCCTCAATATTGGCAATAGGGATGCCCCAGGATGACCAGACCCATGATATCACAGAAGTTAATTATTTACTGGAAAATATAAATTGTAACACTTCAACCATATCAGTAGTGTCCATATGTGTGAAATGTTGTAACAGTTTTCTCTTTCCAGTAGTCACATCCACCACATGGAACCAGGAAACAATACTGAAGTTTCATAATTCCTCCTTCTGGGATTTTCAGAGGACCCAGAACTGCAGCCTCTCATCTTTGGGCTTTTCCTCTCCATGTACCTGGTAACTGTGCTGGGGAACCTGCTCATCATCCTGGCTACCATCTCAGACTCCCACCTGCACACACCCATGTACTTCTTCCTCTCCAACCTGTCCTATGTGGACATCTGCTTCACCTCCACCACCTCCCAAAGATGCTGGTGAACATCCAGACACAGAGCAAGGCCATCACCTATGCAGGCTGCATCACCCAAATGTACTTTTTTTTGTTTTTTTTAGAGTTGGACAACTTCCTCCTGACTGTCATGGCCTACGACAGATATGTGGCCATATGTCACCCCCTGCACTACACTGCCATCATGACTCCCCAGCTCTGTGGTTTGCTGGTTCTGGTGTGCTGGATCATGAGTGTCCTGCATGCCCTGATACAAAGCTTAATGGTCTTGCGACTGTCCTTCTGCACACACTTAGAAATTCCCCACTTTTTCTGTGAACTCAACCAGGTGGTTCAACTTGCCTGTTCTGACACCTTCCTTAATGACCTGGTAGTGTATTTTGCACTTGTGCTCTTGGTTACTTGTCCCCTTGCTGGCATCCTTTACTCCTACTCCAAGATAGTGTCCTCCATCCGTGCAATCTCATCAGCTCAGGGAAAGTACAAAGCCTTCTCCACCTGTGTGTCTCACCTCTCCGTGGTCTCCTTATTTTACTGCACAGGCCTAGGTGTGTACCTTAGTTCTGTGGCAACCCACAGCTCACAGTCCACTTCAACAGCCTCAGTGATATACACTGTGGTCACCCCCATGCTGAACCCCTTCATCTTCAGTCTGAGGAATAAAGATGTAAAGAGAGCCCTGAAAAGTCTCTTTAGAGGAAAAACCTAAAGGATTCATTGTCTGGGGCTGCAGAAACACATGCCAGTGACTACAGGCTGCAGAGCCCCAGAGCCTGTGTTGAGGTTCTTTGATGAGATAGTGGATGGTGGATCTCCTTCTATTTGCTTCCTGTAGTTTTCATCCCTTGATGTCCACCTGTCTGAACTTCCAGACTTCTTTATTAAGCTTTGTGCTCTGATATCCACCAGGTTTTAGTTTCGTGGTTGTCTGATTTTCCACAGTTATTCCAAATATTGAAATAGAAATGTTTGGAAATTACCACTTATGTCACAGACCATCAAGGATTTTTTAAGAATAATTACTTCTTCCATGGCATATTTTATTGAGTGATAGTTCTTTCATTTTACTGTAAAGATAGTCATGAGTTTTACCATGCCCAGGGAAGAAAAGTAGATTTGATAACTGACAGTGTCCAGATGAGTAGTCCAGATAAATGTGAGGTCGATTTTTCTCTTTTGCTTCTATCATTCCTTTGAACATCATGACATTGACTCCTCTTCTTGATAATGTAGAATTTATCATCCTAGTGCTTTTAAGGACTTGTCACAGGCTGGGGCTGGGGCTCAGTGGTAGAGCACTTGCCCAGCAAGTGTGAGGCCCTTGGTTGGATCATCAGCACCAATTTAAAAAAAAAATCCAAAACAAAAATCTGTTCATTGCAGTTTACAAGAATAATCCATTTAATTTTTGATTGACACACTATTTTACATATTTATGAGCTGCATATTTATGCATTATATTTTTTAGTACATTTTAGTTATACATAATATTGGGGGTCATCTTAGTATAATCCTACAGGAATGGGATATAATTTCCTCTACTTTGGTCCCTAGTATTTTCCCTGTCCCTTTCCTCTTTCCTCCTCTGTTCCCCTGGAAGAAATTCTACCAATTTTCATTCTATTTATTTGTAGATATTTAAAAATTAGCTTAACACGAAATTGACCAAACTATGCTGTGTGCATGTATGAATACACCACAGTGAATTTCACCTTTATGTATATCTATAGTGCAATGTGGTTTGATCCATGTATACATGAGGCAAGGATCCACTCAGGACGGTTGGTATATTCATTACCTTAAACACCAATCATTTCTTTATGGTGAGTACATTCCAAATCCTCTCCTAAGAATTCTGAGGTATAGTATGCATTAATAGTAGTGCTGCAGAACCACAGAACATTCTGTTCCTGCCCAGCTTCGACATTGCTCTTATGTAGGGTCCTGCTTCTTTGTCAGCTCATTGTCCATGACACCTACCAAAGACCTGGGCTAGAAAGGCCCCCAGAGTTGTCCACTCACAATTGTTTCTGCACAGATAATGTTATACTCTAGATAACAGATTAGAAGTGATAACAATGTAAAAAGCATAAATAGATTATGATTCTTGGGTTTCAGGCCCCTGGAAAGGAGGAGAGGGCTTGCCTGTTTAAGTGTGATACTAGGGATCGTGGGTGATGGAACCACTGTGTATTTTGATGTTATTAGTGTTAATATCATAGTTGTGTTAAAATATTCTACATGTGTGAGATGCTACAATGAAGAAAGTGTGTGTGAGTCTCTCTGTGTCATTCCTTGCATGTGCAAGGTCATCTGCAATTATCCCTAAGCAAAAGTTTAAAAATGTAAGTGAAAAAAACAATACAAAAACAAGATTTTCTCTAGGAGAAGGAATTTGAACATCTTTCCTTTTACTCCTTGAGTTCATATTTCTTTCCTAATTTCCCCCACATATTTTTCCACAATCTCATGCTATCATGTGTCTCAAGCTTAAAACTCACCTTAATATATGTTCTTACAATAAAACCATATGAATTAAAAAATGAGTCTTATCATTCTTGTATGCTGTGTCTTTATCATTCTAGACAATGTGGATCAGTGGGTATAGAGGATTCTGTGATGAAGACTGTTTTCCACATAGTGTAAAGCTGTTGGATAAAGAAACAAACAGCATTGGGACTAAGAGTATTTGACACCTAATACTCTGCCATCATTGCCTTGCCTGTTTGGGGGGTGAAGGGCAACGTGGTGCATGTGGAAACCGGTAGGTAGGCTGCACAGTAAGGGAAGCTCTCAGAGCCTCAGTGCAGAAGAGACTTCTTTGGAATTTCTCTCCTTTTCATCTCTATCAAGACTAAATCTTAGCCGTAGTTCAGTTATTTCACAGCATTGGATAGTTTTCTTTCCACATGATGTTGACAGAGCACTTCCACTATTTTTTATTTCAAAAGTTATAGAGTTATATTTTATGATTTTATTAGTACATTATACTTAAACATAATATTGGGGTCCATTTTGACATAATCATACAAGAGCAGAATATATCCATTGCTTCACTTCAGTCCCTAAAACTTCCCCTTCCCCCACATTCCCCTTCCACTCTACTGGTTTTCCATATATCTATATCAATGTATCTATCTATCTATCTATCTATCTATCTATCTATCTATATTTAAATGATGTACTGACTGCAATGCATACCATTGGCACATCGTCTTCACTCTTAAAATTTACCAGATCACATTCTGCTATCAATTTGGTGACATTCTGACTGACCATAGGAATGTCCTTAGGAGCAAGTCACATACACACATGGACACTAGCACACAATACCACTTAAGCTTCAGAACTCTGTGTCTGCCAGACTTGTGATGCTTGATAACATCCACTTGTTCCTCTCTGGGCTGAAATCCAAAAGGGGGATGATCTAATGCTAACTGTGCTAACTATGTAAGTAAGACATCTGCAAAGGTCAGACTTAGACATCATCCAGAGTAAAACCATCATAAGTGAGTCAGAATGAAAGAATTGCTAGGTTCCTTCCTGTTCCTCAGGAAATCTGGCTTCAGTCAGGCCTCTGAAACATCTCCCAGAGTTAGTAATTTCTCATTCTTACAGGCATTGAGTAGGAAGTGAAGAGCAACCATCAGACTGGGCAGAAGGATATGGTTGTTTTAGAGTGCAGACAAGCATTACATGGTGATCCTCAAACCTATGCATGCATCAGAATCTGGGAGGGATTTTGAAAGCACAGATTGTTGGCACCATTTCCAGAGTGCTTGATTCAATAGGTCCACATAGGTTTGAAAGTATGTGTTTCTATTAAGTTCCCAGGGGATGCTAATGTTGCTGTACCAGGGAACCATGTTTGAGAACCACTGACCTAGAGACAAATTTTCTTGATAGTGATGGTAATCACGACATGCACTAAAGAGATGATCACCCAAAGTGAATGAGTTCATGAACTCCATGAGCTTGGATGAATGATGAAAATTATACTATAGTGGGGAAAGCATGCTAGGATTGAATTCTGTGTATCTTCCTCCTTCTGGGAAATCCTAGCAGCCTCATGGAAATGGGAAGCCAAGTAGGAATGAGAAACTTGCTCTTTCTGGGATTTTCAGAGGATCGAGACAAGCACATCCCCTGTGCTGGGCCCTCTCTGCCCAGGTATATGGCAACATGCACTGGGACCTGCTCATCATCCTGGCCACCAGCTGGGACTCCCCACTCTGCACACCCAGTGGGACCTGTTGGTACATTTCCAGGTGTTGAGCAGCATCCCTAGCCTCACCCACTGGGTACTTGTTACACTTTCCTAGAGGTGTCAATCTAAGTTTCTAAAGACACTTCCAAATGTGTTTTGGAGGCAAAATCATTTCTGGTTGAGGACCACGGGACTATGGCATAAGAACTACAAAATGCTTAATGGGGTTCCACTCAAAACCCATGCATTACTCAGGTTATAAGTCTGGGCAGATCAGTTAAACCTTGAGTTCCATTTCTGGCTCTTCAGAATCAGGTTCCTAATAGTACTGACAGCAGAATGGACTTTTATAAACATTACATAAGAGAGTCCTTAGGTTTCAGTCAGTGTTTTCACCACTGTGACCAAAAGACTTGACAAGAACAGTTTGGGAGCAAAAGTTTATTTTGGGGCTCATGGCTTCAGAGATCTCAGTCTATAGGTTGTCAGTCCCATTGTCTGGGTCCCTAGGTGAGGCAGGACATCATAGCAGGACAGTGTGGTGGAAGACAGTGACTCAGGCATGATGATCTGGAGGGCAGGATGATGAGGAAGCAGCAGAGAGAGAGAGAGAGAGAGAGAGAGAGAAAGAGAGAGAGAAAGAGTGCTGCACTCGACAAAGACAAAATACAGATCCCAAAGTCACACTCCCAAGGACTGACCTGTTCCAGCCATGCCCCACCTACCTACAGTCACCACCCAGTTAATCCCTATCAGGATAAACTCACTGACTGGTTTAAGGCTCTCATAACCCCACTGATTTCACCTCTAAAACTTCTTACATTGTTTCACATGTGAACCTTTGGGGGACACCTTCTATCTAATAAGTAACACCTTATAGATCATTAATCTTGGGGAGAGGTGCATAAAAAGATCTGAATATAACCGTTATAATTAGCAAACATTTTATAAGTGAAGAATTAAATGGCAACTGAGAACTTGTCTTAGTCTTACAAGCATTAAACTCTTAATTGTTTTGTCAAAAGGACCATGAAGTCAACGAAGGTCATACCCACAGTCTCATTCAGAAGAACACAGTTGTTGAAGAGGGAAATTACAATTTTCTGAGGATATCAGGGACAGTGTCCTTAAAGTGAATCAGTGCTTTGATGATTTAAGAGACAGTGAAAACAGACTCTTTAGTTTCAAAATTTGGAGAAATTCTCAACTCAGGATTGAGAAAAGGTCAGACATCTGGAAACCAAGAGTTCTTTGAGAAAGAGTAATAAACACTGGTTTCACTTGATCTCTTGAGAACACAGAATCTGAAAAAAAAACAAACAAAAAATTCTTGCTTTACAGAACAGAGTCCCACAGGGACATGATGTGCTCAGGGATTGAATAACAGGAGGGGGACATGCAGGGCGTATACATAAGGGAGAATCTACCTGGAGCTCTGAATATCTCCCCACCACTGTACTTCAGCATGTGTGAACTTCAGCTGGACAAGGCTACCCCCCGCAACATTTTGGAGACCTAAGTCTGGCTCACTGATGCTTCACTCCTTCCTGCTGTCCTGTTTTGAAACACAGCTTCAGTCTCCATCATCAATCATCCAGGGGAGATTCTGTTTTACCATACGGAGACCTTCCTTCCAGAGATGCCATCCAGGTGAGTCCAAAGGGTGGTCAGTGCTGCAGGAAGGTCCAGAGAACTTCCTGAAAAGCTGAGGAAGTTTCCCTCAGAGCAATTCAGCCTGACCCAGGGTGCAGAGAAAGCAGGGAAGGCTTGCTTGATTTTTAGGGTGCTTACTTACAGTGCTAAAATAATAGTAACAGCTGAACTCAGCAATGCAGGGGTATCACTGACATTTAAGTGATTGTGATAGTGATTCCGTCCTAAATAAAGGAGGGACTGGTAGGTATAGTATGGTTCCTGTAAAGTAGAATATATGTCCAAATATTTTTTGAAATTGTTGGAGTATTAACTTTGGATATTTCTTTTTTAAGATGGGGTGCAATTAAATATGTTTGCATATCCCCAGGAAAAGGCCAGATCAATTCAGTGCTAACAAATCCTACCTTGCAATAGTGTCTCATGAGGCATATGTCTTGCATTTATCTTCCCTCATGCAATGTAGTCAGATAAAAAGTAAAAATGAAGTGTATCACCAAGCTTATATCCTTACCCCTGAGTGTGAATAACCTGTTATCATAAATTGTGCAAATTCTTTGAGTTTGTATAGTGGGGTTGAGTATTCCAATTCCCACTTTTTGTTGTACACTTTCAAATATAAGAATTGGAGTTTTCATCAACTTTGCTATTTAGTTGTTGTATATATGTGTAGATGTGTTGGGAGAAATTATAAAACTATATGTATTTTGTGTGATGAATTCTGTGGTTTTATTGTGCTTACCTCATTGCTTTTTAAATGCACAAAGTGCATCTGCATGATATGAAGAAATAAATAGCCTTTTATGCATATTTCCATCTTGTTTTCACAAGCGTGTTATTCTTCACTATGACTTTAGTCTGTTTTGATAGATCTCCTTCCATAAGCCACGTTCATGTAGGACATTATTTGGAAGTCATTATCTTTTAATTAAGATTACCTTTATCTTTCATATTATATATATATATATATATATATATATATATACACACACACACACATACATGTGTGTGTGTGAATACTCAGTTGTATTCTCTTATGTCTAGGTCTTTGAGTATTCAATTATTAATCCATGTTGAAATCACTTAAATCACTGCCATTTTGTACCTTGTTTCAGTACATTATCAATATACCTTCTCATTCTGTTGTTTGGAAACCACTCAATTTCAATTGATTTTAAATCGCTGCCATCTAAATATTCACAGCTCTGTAAATTTGTTTCTATATACTGTACATGTTTTCACACTTTTGTGAAAATGTGAAGATAAGCAAAGTCGATGAACTCTGTCTTTGGATCTTGAACTATGATTTTGAAGACAGAGAATGATAAATGTGTATGTATGAAATAAGGCCTGGAGGGATTAATTATAGGAAGGAAGTTTTCAACACAAACAGGATTGTTGTGGTGCCATGGATGGGATTTTATACAGTATCATTGGGGAAACCTTTGCATGTTGATGACGATCAGATTGAATATACCCATGGGACTCAAAAATAAATCAAAATATCAAAGCCCCACATCTAAAATAACAAAGAAGAAGATGTCCCCTGAGAAAAGGGAGAGAGGGGCTCTCCTGATCCACTGTCAACCACATGAAAGTCAGTGGGTCCACCAGATGTGGACCAGCACAGGAAAAGAACCTTTCATTGTTTCAAATGAAATGTTTCAGTTCAGTAGCTCTTTGTCTCTTTCTCTTTGGGACTGTTGCTTTATTCTCCTTTGCTCCTTTCCCTGTTGGGGTGTTCAATTTGCAAGTCTCTTGACACTGAAAAGCCTTTGTATCACGGGTAAATTTATTTTTGCTGTTTCTTGGTTTTGCTGAGTTTTGAGGAGATATAACAGGAGCTGGACTGTACCTTTAGCTAAGGAGTTTATTTATTTTTCCTCATCTCTCAGGAATAACCTGATTTCATTAGATCTTTTCTTTCTTTCCATTTTTACCCCATGGGCCTGCTTAATTCTGCCCTCAGTTCTCACTGTAAATATTTTTTATGGTTTGAAGTAAGTTTCTTGAGGTCACCCAGAACTTCTTGACTGATTGACTGTAGTGCTGGGGATAAACTCAGGTCTTGCACGCATTAGGCAAGTACTCTACCACTGAGGCATGCCCCCGGCCATGCTGCTTTTACATTTAAGGTGATTCCACTAAGTGGCCCATGCTGGCCTCAGACTTGCAATCCTCCTGCCTCAGCCTCCATGGGTGTGGGCTGCCATACCAGGCTCATCCACCACCTCTCACACGGTTTCTCTTCATTCACTTGCTCACTCCACTCACCACACTGGCTTCCTTGTTAGTCTTGAGGAACTGAAACAAGCAACTTCCTCAGGGACTTTGCCTTGGCTATTCGTCATCCAGGTGCACCCAGTCCCAGATACCTCCTGGTTCCCGTGTTGTCTTCCTTGAGGTCTCTGTTCAGATGTCACCTCGTCTGCTTGTCTTCCCTGAATTCGTAGTAAAATAATGTACCCATCTACTCTCTCCTTTCTATCTTCTTATTGCACGAGCTGTGGTTTGGATCTTGAATGTTCTCCAAATGCCCAGGTGTTAAAGAGTTGGTCCTCAGAGAGGTGCTTTAAGAGGAGGGCCTAGGGGGATGTCCTTAGGTCAATGGGGGTGTGGCCTCCTCCTTGCTCTCTTTTGCTTCCTGGTCATGGACGAGTGGACTTGCTCTGCACAGGATTTCCTCCATGGGGTCCTGCCTTTCCACAGGCCCAAAGCCACGGTGTCATTTGGAAATTTCCAAACTGTGAGCCAGAGTACAACTCACTGTAAGTCAATTTTCCCAAGTATTTGTTACAGTGATGGGAAGGTGACTCACACACTGTTCCTTCTCCTTCACACTACTGTGTGGACTTTTTTTTCTTACACATGGTTTCAACAGTGCCTCCTTCTATTTATATTTCTTAAGTTACTAGAAGAATTTCTCATAAAAAGTAGATGAAACTGGAGAATATCATGCTAAATGGAATAATCCAGACTCAGAAATTCAAGGGTTGAATGCTCTCTCTCATATGCAGAAGCTAGACCAAAGTGATGGGGACCGAGGGGAGAATCCCGTGAAAATAGAAGAGAGATCAGTGAAGCAGAGGAAGGGGATTGAGGGAGAGGCAGGGGGATGGGAAAAGGGAGGAATGGTGGAATAAAGCTGACCAAATTATGCTATCACATACATGAATACACCACTGTGAATTTCGCCTTTGTGTATATCTATAGAACACTAATTTTAAGAACTATAAA